>NC_034603.1:88846460-88873998 GCF_900095145.1 Mus pahari | reverse complement strand
GGAGAGAAAGAGGGGGAGAGGAGAGAGAGAGAACACACGAGAGAGAGAGAGAGAGAGAGAGAGAGAGAGAGAGAGAGAGAGAGAGAGAGAGAGAACACACGAGAGAGAGAACTGGAAGTGGTGCTGAGCTTTTAACTTTAAAATGTGCTACCAGTGACATACTCCCTTCAGCCAAGCTGCACAACCTAACCCTCCCCAACAGTATCACCAACTAAAGAACAAGTGTTCAAATGTCTGAGATTATGAGGGAATTTCCCATCTAAACTACAACCATTCCTTTACCTCCACAGACTCATGTCCATGTCATAATGTAAAGTCCCCATTACCCTTTATACTCTCAACATGAAGTTTACAATTCCAAAATCCAAAGTCTTTTCTAAGACTCAAGGAAATCTCTTAATTATAACTCCTGTAAAATCAAAACAGCAAATTACATATTTTCAACATTTTATGACACAGAATATGCATAATCATTCCAGAAGGGAGGAATGAGAGTATAGAGAGGAAATACTGGGTTCAAGGTTAAACCAGAACCCAGCAGAGAAGGCAGAATTATTCACTTTACATCCTAATGTTGGACCCCCCCTCCACCCAGTACCTCCCTCTCGCAGTTCTGTCCCTCATTCCTCCCACCCCTTCTCCTCTGAGAAGGGGGAGCCCCCACCCCATATCACCTCTCACCCTAGTCACTGAAGGGCTAGGTGCATCCTCTCTCTCTGAAACCTGACAAGGTGGTCCAGTTAGGGGAACTGGATCCACAGGCAGGCTACAAATTCAGGGACAGCCCCATTCAAGTTGTTGGAGGACCCAAATGAAGACCAAGCTGCACATCTGCTACATACGTAGGGGGAGGGGCTAGGTCCAGTCCATACTTGCTCTTTATTGGTAGTTCAGTCTTCGAGAACCCCCAAGGGGCCAGGTTGGCTGGCCATGTTGGTCTTTCTGTGGGGTTCCTGTTCTCTTCAGGTCCCTCAATCCATCCAACACCTCCACAAGACTCCCTGAGCCCCATCTAATGTTTGGCTATGAGTCTCTGTGCCCATCTCAGTCAGTTGCTGGGTGGGGCTTCTCAGAGGACAGTTATGCTAGGATCTTGTCAGCAAGCTTAACAGAGCATCATTAATAGTGACAGGGACTGGTTCTTACCCAAGAGATGGGTCTCAATTTTGGCCAGTCATTGGTTGGCCATTTCCTCTGTCTCTTCTCTATTTTTGTCCCTGCACATCTTGTAGGCAGGACACATTTGAGGTCAGATTTTATGGGTGCGTTGCTATCCTTCTCTCTCCACTGGAGTCCTGCCTGACTACAGGAAGTGGCCACTTCAGGATCCATAACCCCATCACTAGGAGTTTACAGAGATCTGGGACAGGGTGGGGACAGGGAGCTCCAGGGTGGCTATGGGGTCACTTTAACGGACACCAAACCTTATAGCTCCATGCCTAGTATCAAAAGGCTTATATGTCTCTGTTCCTTCCAATCTGTTGCTTGCAACATACACCTCTCTCCTTGTACATAGGAGCTCTACTCCCTATAAGCAACTCTCCTTGTCAGATGTTTCATGGTTCTGGCATCTTCAGACCTTCATAGCTTCATGTGATGATTTTTTTGTGGCCTCTAACCCCCACAACATAGCTATAAGAAAAGATCTCAGCCCAGAATTGGTTACACCATCTACATCTCAATTCAACGTTCAAAGGAAGTCTTTCTGATCAAGGGAACATTGTCCGACTGAGCATCAGAGTTCAGAGTGAGAGTCCTTTATGCAGCTGCACCCCATGGAGCCTGATTTGGCCTGGAAGCCACAGTGGGTTTCCCAATACATCTCTGATACCGACCCAGACCCATGAGTAAAGCATTTATACTCCTTGTTAGCACTGTTGCTCAGCAAGAAACAGTATATATCTGAAGCCAGTCTGTTTCGTGACAGGCATGATAGTTTGTTCATCCAGCAGCAAAAGCCTCCACCTAGCTCCAGGCAGAAGGAAAGGTAAGCATGGTGTCTCACCACCCTCACTCCATGCCTGACCTCATAGAGACTACAGTCAGGAAGTGTTCTGGACTCCTTATCCAAGCCCACCTGTGAGGCAGTGGCTTGGGGCACACAGGCCTTCCTCACTCCAACCACTCTTCCATCCTCTGCGCTGCTCTACTCTGGCCACCACCCAAACAGACACACCACTGGGTATACCGTTTTAGAAAATGTAACAAAAAGCACTTAAATTTTCAAAAACACAAAGCAAAACCTTTGCCCTATGCTGCTGCCTGCTCTCCATGAATAATGGAATGAATAATTGGTTACACCATCTGCATCTCTGAATGGGATGTGGCAGTGAGATGACTTAAGCTGGTTCCCCAGACAAAAGAAGAAACCAAATAGCACCTTCTCTCCTTCTGAGTCAGAGCCTCAAACTGCAGTTGTGCCGGTCTGACCTGGAGGAGTGATGCCTCTACCCACGTGAGCTGATCTGACAGTATTTGACCACCTTGTACTGCACAGCTGGGGAATCTGGGTCAGTACCATGCCCAAGGACATTCTGAGCTGGCATAGCCTCTGCAAGAACAGGCCTGACAGGTCCTCAAGTATCCCTCTCAGTGGGTGTCGAAGTTCTGGCTGGAACAGGTATTGCCCTCCTTTCCCTACATGCTCCAGTCCCTTCAGAACCTCCATTTTGATAAAGACAAATTTACTCTTCCCCTCATGCTTTCCAACTTCACTTAGACGATTGTATTGCTCCCATCAATGTCAAAGAATAGCATCTATTTAACAAACATTAAATTCTTGGTGCTTTCCTATCCCACCTTACCACCTTATTAATAAAGATAACTCACTGCAGCTCCTTTGCCTGACACGATCAACTCTTGTCTCTCACCAGAAAAATCATCAGGCAGACAGAAAGGCAAACGGATCCAACAAACTGAAACTACATCAGAGCCAGAACTGATCTTGACAGGTGGTTTGGAACAGTCAGAGCAGGAACGGCAAGAACAGGTCTAAGCAAGCAGATAATAGAAAATTTCAGAAAGACTCAAAATGATCCCAAAGGTCAGAGCAGAACCTGCTGTGGCATCTGGTGAAGCCCCTCTCCTGCATGTAGACAGCAAACATGTGGATGGTGAAGGTCTAAAGGGAGCATCTTCAGAAGCCATGGGTTTTTCATACCTGACTTCCCTCAATCCCAGCAAACTAGTCCTCCGATTGTTCCATCACTCCAGCAATCACTTTCCCATCCTAGGAGGAGGCTCAAGGGATGGTCATGCTGCCTCCTGAGAGCTCAGCCAGACATCTGCTGGTTGGTGGCCCAGTTCACAGGAGAAATGTATAGCTCCAAGGCCATGGTGTGATAGACAGGGATCTGCTTTAACACTATAGCAAACCACCACAACATGGTAACACTTGTGATCAAACTACCAAGATCAAAATACTGTAAGGGAAATGAAGACTGATGTCATTAGCCCATAAGACAAAACTGATAGAATACTTGAATTTACATATATGACATTAGAAACTATCAAACTTGAAAAGCAAAGAGGAAAAAGACCGAAACTCAAGATCTGTGAGACATCTGCAGAAGGTGACTCACACAGTGAAGTAGCTGAGACTCAGTGTCAGACATCAAACTGCCATCTTTGCAATCTAAGAGAATGAAGACCAAGAGCAAACTGAAACAACTCCAAAGATGTTTCCTAGGCCTACCATATTCAAACATAAGAAGGAAAGAGAAAGATAAGGAGGAAAAACTATGAAAGAATCCAGAAGAAACGGGATGGAGAGGCGGCTCAGCTGTTAAGAGCACCGACTGCTCTTCCGAAGGTCCTGAATTCAAATCCCAGCAACCACATGGTGACTCACAACTATCCGTAATGAGATCTGATGCCCTCTTCTGGGGTGTCTGAAGACAACTACAGTGTACTTACATATAATAAATAAATAAATAAATCTTTTTTAAAAAAAGGCAAAAGCCTCATACATAGAAAATATTTTAAAAAATAAAAATAAAAAAATCTAGAAGAAAATAATTGCTCTTCAGAGGAGCAAGAAAAAGAACTGTATCCCATATCTCAGAGATTATGCAGAGCATAGTGTAATACTTCAACGTACTAGAAAAGATATTGCTATGGGCTAAAGAAATAGCCTAGCAGTCAAGAGCTTGCTCCTCTACCAGAGGACCCAAGTTCAGCTCCCAGAACCCATCTCACTTAGACCTGTAACTCCAGTACCCACACAAACAGACTCATACAAAAACACACAACTAATAAAAATAAGTTAACACATTTTGAAGACAGAGCCAACCTTGAATCTATACCCTGTAATACTGTCCTTTGGAGATAAAGCAAGATCTGCCTTTCATGTTAAAAGCTCTTCAGAAGAGAAAGGAAAATATACACACAGTTCAAAAACTCAGATATAAAAGGAAAAGAACAGCATTAAAAAGAGTAAAGTAAAACAAAAAATTTCTTTACTTTTATTCCTTATTTTTTAAATAGGTCTCTCTACATAGCCTTAGCTACTTAAACCAGGCTGGCCTTGAACTCACAGAGGTCCACCTGCCTCTGCCTTGTTTTGAGATCAAAGGCATGCACCACATCTAGCGGAAATGTCCATATTTCTTACTTTTGGACCAGAAAGGTATGTGCTCTACCACTAAGCTATATCTCCGGTTCTCTTTCTTATTAGTAATTTATCTAGTACATATGTTTGTCTTAAGTAATGGCAGCTATGGTGTGTTTGCTTATGCATGTATCAATCATATACAGACCTATAGATGAACACCTATATACATGATGTAATGTGCAACAGCAGTGACACAGGAATGAGAGATGGAGAGGCAGAAATGTGTCATTATTGTAAGCCTCTTGCACTTCCTGGAGGGTTGACAGTTTTGTTGAAAGATAATTTATAGATTGTGAAGAACAATCACTAAAATTAAAAAAAAATTAAATACAACTGATACAGTATGAATGAAAAGGAAATGTAGTAGTACTAAATGCTCAAAAACATAAGAGAAAATATTAAGAGCAAAATTGAAAAAGAACAAGGCTATCAAACAGAAACAGTCACAAACATCACAGATATTAATCTAGCTATATTAATGATCCTGTGAGAACCAATGATCTTAAAATCATCGATTAAAAAAGAGATTGTCAGCCGGGTGTGGTGGTGCACGCCTTTAATCCCAGCACTCAGGAGGCAGAGGCAGGCGGATTTCTGAGTTCGAGGCCAGCCTGGTCTACAAAGTGAGTTCCAGGACAGCCAGGGCTACATAGAGAAACCCTGTCTCGAAAAACAAAAACAAAACAAACAAAAAAAGGGATTGTCAAGAAATGTTTTTAAAAAAGAAAACGACTATGTATTTTATATATGCAACCTTCTTTAAATATAGAGACATATATAGTTTAAAATAAATGGACAGAAAAATATATGCCATACTTAAAACTAACAAAAAGAAGCATGCCCACTAATTCCAAATAGAGCCGAATTCAAATATATAAAAGATGTAAGTATATAATGTAAACTACAAAACTCCTAGAAGAGAGCATAGAAAACCCATATGACCTTGGTTGGGATTTTTAGTGATTTTTTTTTTTTTTAGATTCAACACCAATACCAATGACACAACCCATAAAAGAAATAAGCTGATTCACTGGAAAAGGCTACTCAATAACAGACATTTTCAAGAAAATAAGAGAATAAGTCACAGACATATCCAATGAAAAGATCACTCATCAAAACATACGAAAAACATTTGACGCTCAAAAATAAGAACATATACAACAAATTTTAAAATAGGAAAAAGATTCAAGTACACATATATCCCATCAGAAAAGATATTTAGATGGCAAGCAAGCAAACATATAATCATATCTTCAGTATCATATATCATTAGGGAATTGCTAAGTAAAAAGAAATACCACTATATACCTTTTGAAATGGCCTCAACCCAAACCTCTGAGGATGCCAAATATGACATACCAAAAACTCTCCTTCATTGCTCTTAGGGATCTGATGGCACAGCTATGTTGGATGACAGGGTGTTCTCATAAAGCATAACACACTCTTACCAATATAATGCAGCAATCTCTCCCCTTGGAATATTTCTTAATAAGTCCAAAATGCATTGCACATGTGAAAACCAGAACAGATTTTATAGCAACTTTTTATTCATAATTGCTAAAGCAACCAAGATGCCCTTTAGTGGGTAACGGGATACATGTTGGTTCACATGTTTTGGACACTAAAGAGAAATGAGACAGACTGTGAAAAAATAAAGGGAAATCTCTGGTGTTGATCCTTAAGAAAAAAGAAACCAACCCAGAAAGGCTGCATGTTGTACGATTCCAATCGATGACATTCTGGAAATGGCAACAAACAAACAAACAAGACCCTCACATGGTGACAGATCCATGACTATCAGTGATCAGAGGGAAGAAGTGCCAAGCAGAGCCCAGAGACAGTGAAAGTAAATTTACTGCAAATTTACCCAATGGAACATTCGGAGGAGAAAAGTCCGTTGTAACCACAGACTCTGAAGGATAACACTGAAAGGCTGCGGGTCTATAAACTGCAACATCTGTTGTTCTGACAAGAACATTGATAAGGAGAAAGGAGAGAAAGTATGTGAAGGTGGAAGTAGATGAGACACTCCGACCAGCTTCTTACTCTACAAGATATTGGCTTCAAGGGTGTTTGCAATACTAGGTCATGGTAACTATGGGTTAACACCATCATCAGAATTTAACTTTTGTTTGTTTTGGTTTTAGTGACAAGAGTTTCTCTGTGTAGCCCTGGCTGTCTTGGAACTCACTGGGTAGACCAGGCTATCCCCAATCTCTTAAAGATCCACCTGGCTCTGCCTCCCAAGTGCAGGGATTAACAACGTGTGCCACCACTGCCTGACCAGAATTTAACTTTTAAACTGTTGCATGTGCTGGCTTTGTGATTTTCATATTTATGTGTTCATCAAATCAAAAAGGATGGCTAAGCAAAATGCTTTATGGCCTTATTAATAAATTCTGCCTTCTCCTTGGTTAGAGTTTCTATTCCTGAACCAAAATAACTTAGGTAGGAAAGAGTCTAGTTCACCTTACAGCTCTCAGATTGTCAGGGCAGAAAACTCAAGGCAGGAAACTGGAGCTAAGAATTGAAGCAGAAGCCATAAAGGACTGCTAAGTGCTTATTGGTAGGTTCCCTCTGCTGTGTTCAGTCTGCTTTCCTTAGACACCCCAAGTCCACCTTCCCCAGGCGAGCGCCTCTCATAGCAACCTGGGTCCTCCCATGTCAATCATGAATAAAGAAAATATCCCTACAGACTTACCCTCAGGTTCTTCTGATGGAGACATATCATCAATTGAGATTCCCTCTTCTCAGATATGTCTAGATTTAGATCAAATAGACAAACTCACCAGCACACCTGCTATAAAGGTAGAATTTCCTAGGTAGCATCTTTAACACAAGGCAACACACAGGGTCCTAACTCTTACCCGTTTGCTGTATATACTCTCCATCGACAAAAGGCCAGAAACATGCATTTGAAGGACAAGCGGAGTGTAGGCACACATTTTTATGCAACCTACTTTTAATAAGGGTTCAACCTCTCCTCCAGCCCACCCCCCAGCAGAGGTAGTGGAAGAGAAAAGTTATTAGGATACAGGGAAAGTAGACCTTTTTAACAATAGCTCTTTGGGGGCAAGCTCAATCTTTGGCAGCAGTTCAGTCCAGTAGCAAACACCAATTACGACTCAGCAGCTGTAGTTCAGTCCTGAAGGAACCCATTAGGCTCGCCAACTGGCCTGAGATGAGGCTTCAGAAGCAGCAAGCTGCTGCAAGAACCTGACAAACAGTTCTTCAGAGCCCTTCTCTCAGTGGCAGCACGCCCACAAGTTGAACTCAACAACACTGTATAAGGTGAACCAATACACATGTGTTGTTAGCAAAGAATAGTGAGGAAGAACCAACCAAACCAATGCTCAGTGCTCATCTCCTGTAAACTGTGGGGGTCATATTTATACTCCTTCATCAAGAGTCCTTTCACGTGTTTAAATATCAAAACACCCTGTCACCTGTGCCTGCTTAAGGAAAACATTCTTTCACGTGTCTGCTTTGGCAAGACATCCTTTCACCTGCGTGCCCCAGCAAAACATCATCTGACATAATGAACTTACCAAAGAAACTAGAAGTTTCCACTTCATTTCCCCCTTTCTGTTTAAGAATTGATCTTTTCTCTATCATTAGCAATCTACATACAATAGAAATAATTGTAAGAACCATCACATTTTCAATAAATGGCATATGGGTACAATATAGTCAAATAATCTAATGAAACAACCTTAAATTTCTATCAATATAAAATACTTCAGACAAAACAATTTTAAATTTCTATCAATATACAATAATTAAACAAAAACTTAAATTCCTCTCAATATACAATAATTAAAAGAAAAACCTTAAATTTCTACCAATGTACAATTAAAAACAACTTTGTATTTTTGTTAATATACAATAATTCAAACAAAAACCTTAAAATTCTATCAATGTATAATAAAAAAACTTAAATTTCTATTACTATACAATAATTCTAACAAAAAGATTTTAAATTTGATCACTCCCCGATCATAGCCAATAATAATCTTCCATCCTAAATGATAACAACTATAACACATCAAATGACCAAACCTATCCACCCCAACTTAAGGGACTACGGCAATGAATGATCTTTGTAAAGTTGCTTCCTGCTGAATTGGGGCGAAGAATTCCTGCATGGGCCCCCAGGGAGGAAAAAGTTTAATTTGAAAAAAAAAAAAGCTAAATGTAGCATTTGTTGCCCAATCTCTGTGTTTTTCTATTGTCTGTGTGATCCACCATTTAGAGCTAGCCTGTTTGAAGTTGATTTGCAAGCATATTTTGGAGAAATCAGTATCAGAAACAGTCTGTGAATCACCTGGGCTATTTACTTTGTGACGACATTCATGTCTCAGCTGACAAGAGTTTTTCTCTGGTCAGATCTAATCTTTTCTCCCCCCCCCCACTTTTGAAAACAGGATAATTTATTTAACTTTGTTAAATAATGTATATCTGTATACTAATTTATTGTCAATGTATATGGAACTCTGAAAAATCCCCTAAAAAGAACAATTCACAGATGATTTTTTAAACTTCTAAAGTATCCCCATTGAATTTTGGAATATTATTTCTAATGAAAATGTGGATAGTTTTTGTTGTTGTTGTTGTTGGTGGTGGTGGTGGTGTGTGTGTGTGTATGTTTTATGTGTGTCCATGTGTTTATGCCTGTATGCGCATAATTTTATTTTTTATTAGATATTTTCTTCATTTACATTTCAAATGCTATCCCCAAAGCCTCCTATACACCCCCGGCCTGCTCCCCAACCCACAGATCTAATCTTTATACATTTTGTTGGTAGCCATATTTTTTAAATTCCCTATAGATACATACACATAACCACATCCCCATCTTAATATGATGTCAGGACCAGGAACATGAAAGTGAAGGTCAAGCTGAGAAACAAGCTCACATCATAAATGGCTACAAACATTCCTGTAAAGCCCACCAGAACCTTCAAGAGCCCTGCTGAGAAAGCTGACCCCAAGGAGGTGGTCACACCAGGGAATTTGTCTTCCAGACTTACATACACTGTTCCTTAATCCCTCAAAAGTCAGAAGAAAAATACCAAAAAGATACCTTGCTGCAGAAAGGCTAGGACCCTAGCTACCCTGGCTGACATCTGATGGGCCAACCTTTGTCCTTCTGTACTGTCTTCCCAGGGAATTTGTGGCTTGCTCTTCTAAACTACACACAGAGCCTTTTCTCCTGGTACCCATTCAGCAGCTCCAGACAATTCCCCATACCTTTCAGTCGCTTTTGCTACATTCAGTGTCTGCTATGGAGAGGGCCAGATGGCCCCAGAGCCCTGTGTGGTGTATCTAAGTCCTGCATCTCATATATTGCAATAGTAGCTCTGGGTGTCTCAGTAGTCTAAGAAGCTCCAGGAGACACATAAAATAACCCATCCTATGCAAGGCAGGATGATATAAATGTGTGCATGCACTATCACCGTGGTAATACTCAGGAGGGAAAATGAGTAAATAGCTCTGCTTTTGAATATGACCCCTGCCCCACCCTGCTCTGCTTCAGTCTTGGTATAACTCATGACCCTGAGATGCACTTGTATTAGAGTATATAGTCTCTCCCTAGGAGTGCCCCAAGTATGGAGACTCTTTAGCTGAACAAATGTTAGGGACAAGAGGCCCACAACCAAACCCTCTCCTGCTAGGGAGAGATTCCTGAGGACGGCTAAGAACACAGGTGGCAATTAGGCAGAGTACAGAAGAACAGAAAAATCACAAGAAGATCACTTGACCCACAGGTAAAACAGGAGAGGCTTAAAGAAATGGCTCATTGTGTAAGAATGGTTGCAACACAAGCATGAAGACCTGAGACTGAATCCCCAGTGCCCAGGTAAAAGGTGAGCACAGCCATGCTTGTATCTATAACCCCAGCACTACTGGGGAGAAATGGGTGGAGATGGGAGGACTCCTGGGACTTGGAAGCTGCCAGCCTAGCTTCAGATTCATTGAGAGACTCCAGGGAAGTAAGGTGGAGAATGATAGGTCAAGACACTTAATATTCTCCATGTGCACATACATACTTGTACATGCAAGTGCATACACCACACACATATACAGTATATATACACACAAGACGTAGCACTAGAGAACATTCTGGTGTAAACTCTAGAATAGAAGTAGGCTTAACCCTGTGCTTGCTGTGTGTCAGTGAAGGCAAACATGAGATCCCAGAGATAGAATACAACTGTGACAAAAGTGATATTATCAGACTTAGGACCCATTTGGGGAGAGTAAATGGCCCCAGGGAAACGTTCAAAGAAGAATATGTCGGGCTGGGTGTATAATGATGAGAGCTGTCTGTCTACACAGGTCTTAGACAGAAAGGCCACTGAGGGAAGGTGGAAGACAAGGCAGGAAGTGCTGCGAATTTGCCTAAGTTGCCCATTATGGAGTTTGGAGAATTTTGGGGAAACTTGATGGGTAGTTGGCTGAAGACATCATGATGAAGGAGTCATCTTCTTCGGGACTTCACTTATTCAGGTTGAAACAACCTTAGGTCTCTGCAAATCTTCCTGTAGGGTGACTCCCTGTCACACTGCCCAGGCAAGGCCA
The DNA here is from genome assembly GCF_900095145.1 of Mus pahari. Classification (NCBI taxonomy): domain Eukaryota; kingdom Metazoa; phylum Chordata; class Mammalia; order Rodentia; family Muridae; genus Mus; species Mus pahari. Next base: position 88,862,804 of record NC_034603.1, on the reverse strand, counting down.
GGGTTGAATGAGGCTGACAGATGAGGATGAGACAGGGTACAGGGTAATCCCAGGCATGTTTCTTGGGATAAGTCACAGTCTCAGCAAACTGAGAAGGGAATGTATTAGATTTTCAGAGGAAGATGGTTCCCTTACTGCTTAGACCACAGAAAACAGGGCTCAAATGAGAGCACTGGGAACTTTCTGGGTATCCAGAGATTCCAGGGCCCACTCTGGAGTGTGTGGACAGACACGAAAGTTGAGCCAAAGCTGTCATCATTTCAATAGAAAGGGGATGATATGCCAGGGACTGTCAGGAATATATTCAGAGGATGGAGGACAGGTAAGTTCTTACACTTCATATATGTGAGAAGTCAAAAATGGTTTGGGAAGTTAGGTCTGAACTGCAGAGACTCACGCAATAGGGTAAAGGTTAGACATCAGGGACAGCCGAGTAGGGGATTGCTGCCTGAAAGGACGTTGCTCAAGACAGGCTTTTGACTGGACAGATGCCCAGTGAGGAGGCCGATGAGAGGTGAAGGTGCTAGTGAGTGGCAGGCACCCAGCCCAGCCTGGGGACAAGCACGTCACAGACTGACAGCAGGGAAGAAAAGGGATATGTCAAAACATCTAAAACCAAGGCAAAGAAAGGTAAATTTGACTCAGTAGGGACTTAGTACACTTAAAATACAAGTTTAGTTTTTAGTTTGCTTGAATTTATACTGGCTACATTTATTCATAAGAGTTTTGCACCATTTGAAGCTATTGTAAGTGGAATTGATTTCTTGATTTCCCTTTTAGACAGTTCATCATGAGTATATAGGCTGCCTTGATTATAATATAGTGACTTTGTATAAAGCAAACTGAGTAGGATGTGCAGATTTCCATCACTGTGGAGATGTGAATGCTAAGAAGGTAGTCGCTTTTGGTCTGAAAGCCTCATGTCTGGGCACTGAGATTCTTATTCTCAGAGCAAACCAGTGTGACCAGCACACGGAGGCCATGCTGGGTGATTGCTGCAGACCGGCCTCAGTCGGCCCCCCTCAATCCTCAGGAGAAATCAGGGTTCCGGTTACAGGTGGGCAGGGAGTCAGTGAGAAGGGTGGCAAACAGACACGGACACAGAGAGTGTATATCTGAATGTAATTTGTCAAATCAAGCATTAGAGTTTTAATACAGAAGAAAATAGGGAAGTTAGGTGACATATCAGCCAAGGTATAATGAGGTTATCGGATGTTTAATGACTCTTACACAAAACAGAGGAATGCAAACATAAAGACTGGCAGGAACTGGGCAATAAAACAACTGGGACAAAGTCAGCTCTATCTAAGGTCAGCTATATTCTTAGAAGCCAGGTGTGAGGTCTTTACACTCCCAGGGCAAGGGCTTTCACGCCCAAGTCATGGTTCTAATTAGGGAGTTCCGCTCTAGCTAACCTTCTCATGAGTAATGCAATACTCTAGTTCCTCCTTAAACCACAGCCTGATCTACTTCCTAAACCATTGTAAATTCCTGTATATGGGAGTGACCTGGCTTTTATTCTAAGTGATTGTGTGTGAGGACTTTCTACTAATAAGTAATGTAGTCTGCTATACAAAACTATAATAAGAATTCTAAACTTACTTTGCTAAGCTTGCCCTGAGATTTCTAACTCTGTGTAGTAGATAATAATGCCTGATTTCTTTCACTATATCTCTTACAATACTAGAGGAAATTCTGAATGTCACTGGATAGGCAACATTCTTACTGAATTCCAAGCCCAGTGTTGACTCAAGGACTACCGAGGGCATTGGTGAAGGCCAGAAAGCAAAGTTCAATTTTGCTTAGACTGTAAACTTCTAGTGACACCAGGACCACACAGTTCCCAAGCTGCAAATCAAAAATTCACATGTTTCATAAACAGATGAATCAGAACATGAAGATTGCCTCTGTGGGGTGTTGCACTGGCAAAATGCAGCAGGCATGAACCTCCCTCCTGGGTCAAAACACAGAGCTCTCTACCTATTACGTGGCTATTACCCCTGGCTCAGTTCACAGCACATGCCCAGTGGGGTCCAGTGGTCACAAGTCCAAACCCAATAACATGAATCTGGTGAATGGCCCTCCACAGAGGCAACAATCTTGGAGGACTGGGTTTTAGAGACACAATATGGTGGTTCCTGGGGGGTGTTAAAGGCAACACTGGCATACAGTGGGGTTTAATAAGCACTGATCCTTTGAAGGGAAGCTTGTCATCTTAGAACCAGGGTGAAGATGGTTCAAGGGAGACAGGAGTTCCTGAATGACTGTGCTAATGGAGGCCATGTCCTGAATATGAAATGGCCCGTCCACCAAAGTTCAGCTGGATCAACAGCTTCAGCTGGGCCTGAGCTCCTTGCCAGCTGAGAGCCATAGCCTTGTAAGCTGTGCCCTGGTGGCGCAAGCTGCCTCAGATGCTCTGACTGTGGCTGGTTTGGGCCTGTACAGATGTACACCCACCATGGATGGCCAGCATTCCCATTTAGGAGTCTCTATTCCTTCTATAATGCCTCTGCCCTCTGTACCACCCTCCCCAGCCCAATCCTATGTAGCCTCCTCCTCAAACCCTATACCTTTACCTCCAACTCCTGCCATTCCCAGAACCACCACACCTGTCTCTGCTTGGAGGGAAACCGTCTCTTCCCTCCAAGCCAGCACTTCACCTGCCCAGGCAGTAGCTCCACTCCTTAGAAACTTCAAAGCACATCGAGGTGGAAAGGGCCTCAGCAAAGGCCACTGGGAGTTGAAAGTCAAGAAAACCAGTGCAAGGAGTAGGGAAAGATGACAGACATCATCGTGGAAAAGCCACAGAGAGTAACTGGGGAGGTCCCAGATTCAAGAGCTAAAGAGCTAAAGGACTATCCGGAGTGATGCTGAGCACACAAAGCAAGACCATAACCACATCAGAGGCCAAGGTAACGCTGAGGACAGTGGGGACAGGAATACTCTAAGGACAAGCACGTGGACAGAAGCTGTCAGAGTTTGGTAGAGAAAAGTCCAGCTATAGGCCACAGCTTTCTAGCATGTCAAAAGTCTGGGACGTTCTTGTTCAGGGAGATGAACAGATGTGATGTGAGAGACTTGAGGATTCAGAAATGCACTACCAGGGATAGCCACTGGCTCAAGAATAACTGAATTTCGGGGAGCCATACAAAGCCAGCCTCTTAAGTATGACAAGCAGCAAATTAGACAAAGCAGAAAAGAGAATCAATGACCTCGAAGACAGATCTGAAGACATTAACCAGAATATCGAAGAAAGAAACAGAGAAAGGAAAAATATAAAATGAGGTTAAGAAATATGAAGAGACACCTACAGTAGGGATGAGTATAGACGCCCTATCTCCATCTAAAAAATGGAAATGTAGAAAGCATTCTCTCTCTCTCTCTCTCTCTCTCTCTCTCTCTCTCTCTCTCTCTCTCTCTCTCCCTTTCTTTCTCTGAAACAGGATCTTGCCTTGTTGATTATGCTGGCATCAAACTCTGAGCTCAAGTGATTCTAAGATTTCTGATTAACTTCATGCCACTGTACCAGGTCAGAAACACAGATTTTTAAGACAACAGATGGCAGACATTGCAAAACAGTAGTCTGAGACCAACCAGGTAACCACAGACCTTAGCTTTCTCCCAGACACATTTTCTGGATCTACATAGGGAAGTGGAGTTCCATATGTCAGTTGAGCCGAGCAGAGTTCAGATTGGCCTGGGCAGCGTAGCAAAAACATGAGAAATCTGCAGACAAAGAACTACAGAGCCCCGCACAGCATTCCCAGACCTCTACAGACACCATACTCCACATATATGTGTCTGAGAGACCAGGAAAGATCAGCTGAAAGGAGCTTTGTCTAGACTCCACCGCACATGAGCCTGAGCTGTTTTGTTTGCGCCACATCACATGATTTCACTTCAGCTTTGGTCCTGAGCACACATATTCACACTCAGACATTGGGAATGCTGTCATGCTACTCAAAGGCCAATAAACACTGCCCAATGTTTAGATCTAACTTGTGTGTCGAGTGAGAGGTTTTTTGTTTTTTAATCATGCATACAAAGTTTTCTACTTTTCAATAAGCATACAAATTAATTACAGAAAACAAATACTTTAAATATTTCTGTACCCTCATTTCTTAGAATTTAGGTGTCAAAGTGGTCTATTTCTGAATTGGATTATGCTAGATGTTTGATCCTAAGTATTGTTTGAGTTGTTGGCTTTACTTGCATTTAAAAATCATTAAATAAATTTGTCTTGATATCAGAACAGTTTGTGAAGTCATCTTAAACATCCTTCTGTTATTTTGTGTTATATATTTATGTGAAGCAGCACTTAGTATTAACAATAATAAAATCAAAATATTTATGAACTCTGAAAAATATTGAAGATGTTCTAAATGCTTCAATTTTAAATATTCAGATAAGATTTATTATTTTTCTTTTCTTTTCTTTCTCCACCTCCCCCTTTTATTAAAGAGTTTAACTGTGTGATTCTTCAGGGCCTGGAACTTGTTATGTAAACAAGGTGGCTGTACTGACTGGTTTTGTGGCAACTTGACACAAGCTGAAGTTATCACAGAGAAAGGAGCTTCAGGTGAGGAAATGCCTCCATGAGATCCAGCTGTAAGGCATTTTCTCAATTAGTGATCAAGGCAGGAGGACCCTTTGTGGGTGGTGCCATCCCTGGGGTGGTAGTCTTGGGTTCTATAAGAAAGCAAGCTGAGTTTGCCAGGGGAAGCAAGCCAGTAAGTAACATCCCTCCATGGCCTCTGCATCAGCTCCTGCTTCCTGACCTGCTTGAGTTCCAGCTCTGACTTCCTTTGGTGATGAAGAGCAGTATAGAAGAATAAGCTAAATAAACCCTTTCCTCCCCAACTTGTTTCTTGGTCATGATGTTTATGCAGGAATAGAAACTCTGACTGAGACAGTGGCCTTGAACTCAGAAAGAGCTACCTGCCTGTGCCTGTGCCTGTGCCTGTGCCTGTGCCTGTGCCTGTGCCTGTGCCTGTGCCTGTGCCTGTGCCTGTGCCTNTGCCTGTGCCTGTGCCTGTGCCTGTGCCTCTGCCTCTGCCTGTGCCTCTGCCTGTGCCTCTGCCTCTGCCCCTGCCTCTGCCTCTCTGCCTCTCTGCCTCTGCCTCCCAAGTGCTAGGATTAAAGATGTACTCCACCATACCTGGTTAAAATTTACCTCTTTATGCAAAGTTAAACAAGCACATCCATCTCATTAATACTGAAGTTTGCTTTGTCTTTAATAAATAGCAAACTTTTATGTATGCCAAAGAATTGTAAAATAATTTTCTTTATGACCTTTTTTATTGGTTATTTTATTTATTTACATTTCAAATGTTACCCCCCTTCCTGGTTTCCCTCTGCAAACCCTCTATCCCATCCCCCCTCCCCCTGCTTCATAAGGATGCTCCCCGACCCACCCACTTCTGCTCACCACTCTAGCATTCCCCAAGCCTCCGCAGGACCAAGGACCTCCCCTCCCACTGATGCCAGATAAGGCAATTCTCTGCTACATATGCAGCTGGAGCTGTGGATCCCTCCATGTATACTCTTCGGTTGATGGTTTAGTCCCTGGGAGCTCTGGGGGGACAGGGGGTGTGTGTCTGGTTAGTTGATATTCTTGTTCTTCCTATGGGGTTGCAAACCCCTTTAGCTCCTTCAGTCCTTCCCCTAACTCCTCTATTGTGGTTCCTGTGCTCAGTCTGATGGTTGGCTGCAGGCATCAGCATCTGTATTGGTCAGGCTCTACTGAGCCTCTCATGGGACAACTATATCAGGTTCCTGTCAGCAAGCACTTCTTGGTATCAGCAATAGTGCCTGGGTTTGGTGGCTGCAGATGGGATGGATCCTAGGTGGGGCAGTCTCTGGATGCCCTTTCCTTCAGTCTCTGCTCCACTCTTTGTCCCTGCATTTCCTTTAGACAGGAACAATTTTGGGTTAATATTTTTGAGATGGGTAGATGGCCCCATCCCTCAACTGGGGGCCATGCCTAACCTCTGAATATGGTCTCTACAGGTTCTTTCTCCCCTGTGTTGGGTATTTCAGCTAATGTCATCCCTGTTGGGTCCTGGGAGCCTCTTGCTTTCCTGGTGTCTGGGACTTTCTGTTGGCTATTGCCAGTTCCCCATCCCCCATTGCTATGCAACTGCATTAAAATTCCTGACCCTCTGTACATCTCCCCTGTCTCCTCCCACACCTCTCTCCCACTCCTCTCTCCCTCACAGGTCCCTCCCTTGCTCTACCTCCCGTGATTATTTTGTTTCCCCTTCTAAGTAGCATCCACACTTTGGTCTTCCTTCTTCTTGAGCTTCATGTGGTCTGTAAATTGTATCTTGGGTATTCTGAGCTTTTGGGCTAATATCCACTTATCAGTGAGTGCATACCATGTGTGTTCTTTTGTGATTGGGTTACCATACTCTGGATGGTATTTTCTAGTTCCATCCATTTGCCTGCGAATTTCATAAAGTCATTGTTTTTAATTGCTGAGTAGTACCTCATTATGTAAATATACCACATTTTCTGTATCCATTCCTCTCTTGAAGAAAATCTGGGTTGTTTCCAGCTTCTGGCTATTATAAATAAGGCTGCTATGAACATAGTGGAGCATCTTTTGGGTATATGCCCAAACCTTTTATCAGTTAAGGTTTTATTTGTATACCTACTTTATATACCTAAATATGCAGTCACAAAAATGTCTCAGGTGGAAAGGAGTTATAAGTGAAACAAACTAAGAAATTCTGGGATAAAGAGCCCACACCTACTGCACTCAGCTGCGTAAAACCTTCTAGCATTACATTTAACTTTCACTTCCCCTTCATGTACAATCCCATTTAAAGGTCAGCTTCAGGGAAGCAGATGTTGTTTGGGACATCTCCCCTGACATATCGTAGATACTCAAAAATACTTGAGTGCGTAGATAATCAGGACTTGCCCCATAGCAATACAAGAAGTCAGGAGACAGTGTGTTGGTGCAGGATAGACAAACAGATAGGTAGAACAGAAAAGAGCCCAGAAATTGTCCCGTACGAAGGGGTAATCTGGTTACAGACAAGCTGAGGTGCAGACACCAGGATCTGATTACACACATAAGGAAAGTAAATCTGGACCCAATCTCAACAAACTTGAGAAGACGAGATTACTTCCAGATGAACGAGCACTTGCCTGCAGGAGGCAAACCTTTAGTGTAAGACTCCTAGGAGAGTACCACTGTATACATACCCAAGGCTGGTAAAGATTTGTTAACATACAAAAGAGAAGCATCACCAAAGACAAAGCTAACAATCTCCCTACTAGAAGCTAACCATGAAAGACAAAAGGTAGCGAGAAGGCAGGTTATGAGCTGGGAAGCTGTCAGCTTGTAGAGCTGGCAAAGGACTGTGTGGAGTAAGTTCACGGAAGGACGGAAGGGCAGAAAAAGGCTCCTATCTCAATGAGGTGATGAATCTGGAGTACTCAGAAAACTCAAAGAAGACATCAAATGCAAGGTACTTAGTGGCCCCAGATTCAGCAGCGCACATGACCAATGAAGAGCAGTGAGGGAGAAAAGAGGGCACTGAGTATTTAGTGTGTGACCCTTTAAGCTGGACTATATTATCTTTCTGTACCTGTGCCAATTTTCCAAGAATATATCCCATCCTCCTGACCAAAGAAGAGTGAATTGAAAAATATGATTGAAATCTGTGGTTTTTTGCTTTGCTATCTTACAGGACTAAGTTTACATGTTGCTGATATCTTTGCTCTCAGCACTCTTACTGGTGGCACTTGATGCAATATAAACAATTAGATATTGTAAACCTGTGATTCCAGAAAGGAATCTGCTGACTGAACAGTTCAAGATGCATGGACAGGACCAGTAAGAAAGCTAGGAATTCCAACACAGATTTGCATCTCAGGGTTTCCTAATGATATACAACATCCTTTATCATTAAAAAATGCATTAGTTAGTAGTCTCAGAGATGTTAGTTTATATGTTATAGTTAAATATGTTAGTCATATTTAATAAGAGGATCTGGCTTATCTGAATCTGAGGTTACTTGTGATCAGGGAAACTTTGTTTTCTCCTATTCCCTTTGAGGATCATACCATCATCCAGGAACTGACAGGTGGTTCTAAGAGCTGACTGTGGGCACCTGAACAAGTTCTGAGCCTAGTGAGTCACCACTAACCTAGCTGAAGCATGGGATCCCTGACATGCATCCCTGGCAGGGATCTCACCTCTCTAAAAAGTTTCTGTTCAGTGCTCTAATAAACCTACTCTTCCAGTACCTGGTTCAGACCTTAGGAAACCTGATATTATGTTTCTTGGGGTAGGGAGGTGTTTCTTTTTAAAGAGCAGAAGGATTAATAGAGGAAAACATCAACAAGACTTGAGGAATACTAAGGATGTAAACTGGGAATCCACCTTGCAAACAAAAGGGGGAGTGGGATTTTTAACAGTGTCCAACACTGCCCAACCTGAGGGGTTGATAACCAGGGAACCCTGAGAGAAGTCAGGAAAAAATAGAAGCTTTTGCTGAGATTCTCTGAAAACCAACCTTGAATTGGGCACAAATTAATCCTAGCAGACTTCCCCCATGCCTAGGGACTAAGCTGTTGTTAGTGTACAGGAACTTTATAATTAGGGTCTTTCCCAACTCTGGCCCCACTCTGCCCAGGAAACAGCTTGAGTCATAACCCTGAGCATGGCTGGGACTTGGAGTCGCATACAGAGTACCCCAGGAGACATGGAATAAGGACTCTTTTTAAGGGATAGAGTCGAAGACACAAGTGGGGATCCACGGTTAGCTCTGCTTCACCTCCCGTGGGCTCTGCCTTGACCCTGACTCTTCACTTATGTGGAGAGAGAATGGTTCCGACTTCCCTTGACTGACCCTGACCGTTTGAAAATAACGTCACTGACTCCTTGTGTCTGCAGGATCTCCTCATTGCCTCCTGGGGCAGCAACTCTTATGGCCTCAAAGTTCAGCTAAGTCAGAGTTCAAGAGCAAAGCAGCCATGGAGCAGGGCCAGTGTTCCCCAGGAATCATGGATACCTAGTGGTCTGTGGGATGAAACCATGCATAGGGGAGCCCGGAGCAGTGTGGCTAGCTGGCCCTCCCAGATGCAGTACCTGTCCCTTAGGCAAAGTTTTCCTTGTTCTCCCTAGGCTATAGAGGAACCCTGCCATGCCCTCGGCAGTAGGGGCCACATCCTGTGCCAGCTGCTCTCACACAGGCTTTTCTAGTGAGGTAGTTAATAAGACTTTTCAAGATGGCCAGTAGGGCACAGAAATCTATGCATAGAGATGATTTTTACAAGGAAACAGCAAACCTTGGTTACATAGAAAACAGGGCTGAACACAAAGAAGGGGCTGAGACATCCAATGATCCATGATGGCATGCTGGAAAGGTGGTTAAGTCAGAAGACATAACAGCTGAGAAGGTTCTCAGGTTGCTTTTCTTATAAAGTCACAATGATAAAACCTTTTCAGTGAAATGTTTTCATGCTGAGGTGGGTCCAGGGAGTAGAGGTTATGCATAGCCCTCAGGCAGATGGGACAGCCAAAGGCAGCTTCATTAGGCATCTTCGCCTTAGCTGCCCTCAGTCCTGAATTGGACAGGATGTCAGGCGTTCTTTGTGATGTCAGTCCCTGATGATACCCAAGTCTGACCCCAAGACCATGACCCTACCCTTTCTACTCTCCCTAGGCCCTGTGGCCTCTGAATAACAGGATCCAAGCAAGGAATGTGACCTCCATAACTCCCAGCACAGAGAGGGTGCTGACAGCCTAGAACTGTCCACAGGGGAATCCCACAGGGCTGCTTTGCAGAAACTCTTTTCAACCTGCCAGGACCTAGCCTCCCTGGTACCAAGAAAGACCTATTGTTCCCACCACCAACTTGTTCTGTCTACTGTTATTACCCAAGAAAGTCTCATGCAACTGCTCACATAGAGTCCCCAGAATCCATGGCTATATGGAAAAGTTTGAATCTTTTCTGATCTCTGCCCATTTCCTAACAATTTGAGGAATGTTGGAGGTCTCCCATCAGAATGTAAACAATACTTTATCCCAGCCTCAAGCAAGGTCAACGACCCCTTACACAGAACTGCAGACACTCCTGTGTCTTGGTTCTCATAGTACATATACACAGAAAGCTTGGATCTTTAATTTTAATATCTAGAAAGACTGCAACTTCTAGACTTTTCCTGTGGTGTTTTCCTTCTCTTCCCCTTGAGTCTGCATGAGTCTTCCTAACAATCTAGGTGTCTGACTTGGTTGTGGAGGTCAATGACATATGATGACTTCCTGAACCCAAGGAATCTTGGTACTTATCTGTCCTGAAGAGAATTGTATGGATGTCAAGGGATGACTATTCTGTAGAACATCATACAGAGGCTACAGGGGAAGGTTTTTAGGAAGACATTCTTAGGGAAGAAACCAAGGTAATCTAGAGACTCAATTCCATCATAAGAATGAAAGTTTTGGTAGACATATCTACATGAGGGGCATAAGATCCACTGAGAGAGAGTCTGGTGGGAGGAGACAGATCCACTCTCTGTATTGTTATACATGTTTACAGAAAAATTAACTTCCTAAAGAAGCAAAATTGCTCTGGTCCAGGGCAACTCTGGTCAGAAGCTCAGCCGCCTCAGTCTTGTTGAAGACATAACCATGATTTTAAGGAATAAAATTCTACCCACAGACTTGGAGTTTGATAGGAGATAGAAAAATGGATTCCAGAGAAAAACTTAGAGAGAAATAAAGTTGAATCCAAACCCTCACAAACTCGAGATCCATTGTCGTCTACTGAGGGCTGATCTATACCAAGGGGATCTCATCTACTCTGTGGTAAGAAAGTGACTGACCACTGGAGGCCAGATGCTACCCTACTTACTCCTAGATGCAAATATGGCCAGATCAGGAGTTCAGCCACCTTCAAGAATTGAGAGGTCCTGAAAGAAGAGAAGTGAGTAGCTAATAAGAACAAATGGCTAAAGGAGGGTATAACTAGAGACAACCCCTTAAAGCTTGGCTGTCCCTCACAGGTCCATGAGGAAGTTTAACTCAACAGCAGAGAATCCGAGTAATCAATTCTCTAGAGGGATTTTTCACAAAGCTACTAAGACTCCCTCACATCTACATAGACTCTCAAAACTTGGGTCATTGAAAATCCCAGCACCTAGATCATCTAACATGCTGGATAAGGCATACATCTCAGATTTTATGTCAAAACATTTCTACTCTTGCAAAGGCAAACAGATGAGCTCTACAAGCAAGACTTCCAATAGACCATTAACTTCTCCCACATCCACGGATCCTTGTCCTTCCATCCATGCCTTATCAGTTAGTTAGGAATAATGTTGAGAAGCCAAACCCAAAACCACATGATTCCAACCATTCAACAAGCGCAGGTGGATCTGTTTTATACCAGAGTGTATACACAAGATTATGTTTGAGTCAAATAAGACTTTTCCATGTGACCCTTTAAGGGACAGAGAAAATGCAAAATCAGAAACTTTAGTATCAGTCTGAGTGGTCCTCATTGGAAAATAATTCTTTTCAGGCTTGACTTGGACTTCCACCATGGCCACCCCATACTTAATCTCTGACCCAATAGAGATTAAGAGGATTGCAAAATGCAATAGACATTATGCCAATAAACTACTTGGCGTAAATGAAATAAACAAGTTCCTAGAAAGATACAAATTACCAAAACTGACTCAAGAATAAATATAAGCAAAGTATACTTTTAAGTAAAGTACAGGAACAATAATTTAAATTATCCTGTAAGAAAAAGCAAGATGGCTTATAGTCTAGCAAATATTGAAAGACTCTTTCAGAAATTAGTCAAGAAAATAGAGGAACTCACTAACAGAAAGGAAAACCAGAGTACAATATCTCTCATAAATATAATTATATCAACAAACACTGTCAGCAAGATGCTTAGCAGGTAAAGGCTTATTACCACACTAACAACCCAAGTTCTATCTTCAGGATCCACATGATGGAAGGGAAGAATCGATTCCTACAATTTGTCCTCTAATCTCCACATGTGCACCATGGCACACACATGCCTATATGTATTTGTATATACACACACACACACACACACACACACACACACACACACACGCGCGCGCGTGCGCGCGCGCACACACCAATAAATACATAAAAATGTAACAAAAACCAACAAATTGAATCCAATGACACATAATAATAGCACAAGAGGGACTTATATCCTAGCATCCAAATGTTGGTTTAACATTAAATACTTAATTAATGGAAAATGTCACTTACAAAGTAAAAAAGGAAAGAAAGAGAGAGAAAGAAAGAAAGAGGAAGAGAGAAAGAAAAGGAAAACCAAAGCACGAAAAAAAAAACCCAAACAAAAACAAAACAAAACAACCCTAAAGTACACATGATCATCTAAATAGACTCAAGGGATTTAAAAAAATATTAAGTACTCTTTCATAATAAAACATCTCTACAAAATAAAAATGGAAAGAGAGTTTTTGTCAGTTTGAAAAGGATGTCTATATGAAGCCAAGATCTCATAAAACACTTAAAAAGATTAATGGAAATTTTTTCTTGTAAACCTAGAGCTAAAGCAATACCCACTCACACTATTATTAATCTCTGTACTGGAGTTTCTAGCCAGTACAATACAACAAACATGTAAGGCCATCTTTGTCGGAAAAGGACTAAAACTGTACTTACAGATTATCTTCACATACAAAATTAAAATAAATCTATCAAAAATACGCCTGGAATGAATTATCTAGTTCAGCAAGATCACACGACTTATATTTTAGAATCATATATTTTCACATAGTATGGACAATAAAAATTAAGAAAATCACGAACGTCTTTAGAAGAAAAATCTTTGTTACTTTGTGTTAGGTAAATGTTTTATGATATAGTGTCAAAATTGCTGCTTTAAAAACATCAAATAGACAGATTGGATTTCATCAAAACGAAAAACTCTTACACATTAAAGTCACTGGTGGGGAAGAATGAAAGACTAGAATATACATGACTTTGTACTTAGAATATATAAAGATTTTTAAAACTTGACTGGAAGTCAAATCAGCCATTTTGAAATCTGTTACAGGTCTGACTAGATCTGTGGATAGGCCAGAGAAAGATGCTCAGTGTCCAACATCTACAGGGCTGTCAACTACAAAACATGAGGTCCCATGTCACACACATTAAATGAGCACAGTGAAGATGAAACAGTGACAAGTGTTGACAAAGACAGAGAGAAATTTAAACCCTCATACACTGCCAGTGGAAATACAGATTGGAACAACCATGCGCACATAAGGGTTAGTAGTTTCTCATAAAGGTAAACCTAGGAGACTGGAGAGATGGCTCAAGGATTAACAGCACTTACTGCTCTTGAAAAAAGACCCAGGTTCAGTTCTCAGTAACCACACGGCAGTTCACAACCATCCATAACTCCAGTTCCAAGGTTCCAGTGCCGCCTTCTAGCCTTCAAGGATGCCAGACACACAAGGGAGTACATAGCCACCTGTAGGAAACACACATGGGTGTACATAGCCACCTGCAGGAAACATGCTCTCTTACCTGTGAGAGAGTCTTTCCTGAACTTCATGTCCTCATTAATTCTGGAGGTAATGAGGTACACAACCCATGTGATAGTTTGTTCATGAAACCTTAAATAGGCTTGTAACCTGGCTGGCTAGGGTCAGGAGCATCTTGTCACTGTCTCCATTCACATGTCCTTCATCGGGACCCAGCAATACTCCATGCAAGTTTTTCCAGTGTGACACCTAAAAGCTACCCTCTTCCAGCTCTGAGGAACATGTTCTTTGCAATCTCACCTGGAAGCCAAACATGTAGAGCAAGAGCCTTTGTACCATTTCCAACCTCACCTGGCTCTCAGCCTCCCATTCCCTCTGTAGCAGAGCTTAGCTCTCCCTGACCCATGCCAGTGTTTAAAAGTGAACAAGCTGAGAATCTAGCTAAGAGAAGGGTGAATGTCATGAGACCATGGCAGTCCATGACCTCCATTTAACCCAGAGTTTCTGTGTACAGTATGGAGCTCATAGGTGCTATAGGCAGACTCACTGAGTGTTGGGCATGGCATGGACTACCTTCCTAGTCCCCAAGCTAAAGAAAGGCTAATGTTCACAAAGGCTGGTTCCCACATTAGTCCAGCACCAGCCACAACTTCCTTCTGCCATCTTGTGCATCTGAGGTCCATATTGCTATGGAATCTAATCATGAGTCACCAGGCCACACTAAAAATACAGGCATTAGGCATATGGCCTCCACAGTAGCCCACAGTTTGCTGACAGCCAAAGTCTGAAACCAGTCATCTGCTGAGATTCCCAGGCCCCCTCAGAGGAGGGAAGAAACTGAAATTCAAAACACATCAGGGTGTGGACACTCCTGCCTCTTGGGCTTGACTCAACCAGTCCTGCATTCATCACCCACAGAGCCATGAGGTCCACAAAGCCATAGAGCCATGCAGGGCCAGGAGTAGCTACCTCCAGAATTTTGGATATCAAATATTCTGGAGCTGCTCTACCACAAAATAGAGCTACAGCCAGCAGAAAAGTCCTAGAGACATTCCTTGGCTTTCCAGGGCACCAGTTCGGCACTTACGATGCAAAGCAAGCAAGGGCACATAGAGAGGTCACATGATCCTGAGTGTCACATGAGAGGCTTAGAAGTAGAATTAAATGTTTTTTTAAAAAATAAAAACAGGAAAAAACTTTCTAAATATATATAGTATGCATATAGGAGCAGTTACAGGTGAGGGTTGATGAAAAGGAAAAGCAAAGGTAGAAAGAAATGGCCATGGGCCAGGAAGGGCGACAACAGCAGAGAGACATCAAGAGCAGAGACGATTTGCCACGGGTGTCACCAGTGCTCCCAGGAGCACTGCGGGAGTCTTGTCCGTACAGAACCAACCACAGGGGCCTTTTTTTTCCGCTGAGGCATTGCGTTTGTAGTTTGTTGGTTCTTAACAGACAGCGCTGGAATTATCAAACTGTAGCCAAATTTAAACCCAATACTTTTCATAAGTGAAAAGTTATGGGTTCTGTGAAGTTTTCAAATTGCATTCTGCCAGTCCATGCTTTGCAGATCTAGCCAATGAGGGTGGAGAGATGTCATTCTTAAAACCCAGCTGTCTTAGTCTGGTTTCTATTATTGCAATAAACACCCTGCCCAAAAGAAACTTGGGAGGAAATAATTGCACTTTGCTGGTTACAGTCCATCGTTGAAGGAAGTCATAACAGGAGCTCAAGACAGACACAGAGGAGGCAAGAAGTGAAGCAGAGACCACGGTGGGACCTTGACTTGCTCTCCGTGGCTTTGTTTGTTTTATACAATGAGGACCCCACCCTACCCTGGGGTGGCACCACCCACAGTGTGCTGGGTTCTACCACATCAATTGTTAACTGAGAAAATGGCCCCACAGACTTGCCTACAGACCAATTTAATGGAGGCATGTTCACACTTGAGGCTCCTTTCCAGATGACTCTAGTTTGTATTAAACTGATGAAAACAAACAAACAAATAACAAAACCACAACCCAGTTAACCAGCATACTAGCCCAGGAACGAGGATCACCACACAGATCAAGAGCCCCTTGGTGGGAAATTTTCACAAACGTTCTGCTTATCAACAAGAGGAAGCTAAGGTAGACAAGTAGTAAAATGCCTTCAGGTTAAGGAGCCTGCCAACATCACAGATAAGGAGCAAAAACCAGATTCCAGAAAAGTCTTGACCAATCCAGGTATCCCAATTGCTCAGTGCAAGGAGCAAGAGTTGAGTCATAATCAGAGTATCCCTAGGCTGCAGATGTTTCTGATCTCAGAGTTGGGGTACAGGACACTCAAGGGCTAGAAAAGAGGCTAGGCCCCATGAAGTCAATATAAAACCAGGAAGATCTTTTCCTTTAAAGTCCCCTCTGTAAGCTTCTTTTACTATTTGTTCATGTTACTATGTGTGACATTGCTCATGTTACTATGTATGACATTGCTGAGGGTTCTCTGTTACAGTTTGTTTTGTCTTCTCTTCTGCTGCTTTCAGACCCGGTTCCTTTTCTTTTCATCCCTTCCTTAGTTAACACAGTGGCTTACCTACAAATCAAGCAGAGGTATTGTTGAGAATTGAAGGTGCACAGGAACAATGGAATGCAGACCAACTTCTAGACACTTTGTTTTTAGTTTCACAGCAGACAATGTGCCCAACAATGTTCTACATCTGAAGCAGTCTGGACCCTCGCCCTCCTTAGCAAACTATCATAGATACAAATGGAAACAAATATATCAATAGTGTTTCTCTCTCTCTCTCTCTCTCTCTCTCTCTCTCTCTCTCTCTCTCTCTCTCTCTCT
>NC_034603.1:88765472-88846415 GCF_900095145.1 Mus pahari | reverse complement strand
CTCTCCTCTCCTCTCCTCTCCTCTCCTCTCCCCTCTCTCCTCTCTCTCCTAAAAGTTGTTTCTCATTCTATTTCTGTCAAATGACATAGTTTTAATTCATGTTTTTAAGCCAATGTTATTATTACAGATATGCTACTTTTTTAAGCATTTACTCGCTGATAGTGTTATAACTTAGAAAAGAAAGCATATTCATTGAAAGATGTTGATAAACACTACTCTTCAAGAAGGCTTTTATTAGAAGAATTATAGATAGGCTCATGGCTATAGGCAGTCACGCTGAGGCCCTGAAGTGGAAGGGCATTAGGAAGAATAGTCACCAGTATAATGTGGCATGTGTCCTGAAGGGAAGAAGCAATCTCAGTTCCTTCCAATCCTGAAGGATTTGGAGAGTTATAGCATTGTGCTATCAATAGCACAATCATGTTCAGAAGGAAGAGACAGGCTGTCACTTCAGCAAGACAAACGGAATGTTCTTGCTCTTTCTTCTAGATCTGAAAGGGATTAGGTCCTATATCATGTGGCCTAGACTATGCACCGTAAGTCATGAGGTATTGATAAAAGTAGAAATATAATTCAAGGCCTTCTTATGTCTGATCTGTAGGAAAGGGGAGTTATAGTGGCAAAGGGGAGGAAGAGAGCTCTGAGAGCCACAAGGTCATAACGGGCTTATCAGCTCTTTGGAGAGAACTTTAAGGAGTGTGTCCTGATTTCTGAGATCTAACATATAGAATACATACTGTTTTCATTTTTTATTGTCTTCAATGTTGAAGCACGTTTTCTCTGAATACAGAATGTTGGGTTCGCAGACTAAGCTAGAGGGTAACATTAGATGTCTTTCCCAATTTCTACTTTATTTTTGTCTTAGAACTTTTCACTGAACCTAGTATACATTAAGTTGGCTTACGCTTGATGGCTGATGAGCTCCAGAGATCTACTAGTCTCTCCCCTGGCCCTTAGCATGGGGGTTACAAACACACCACTGTGCTAGCTTTTATATGGTACTGGGATCCAAACTCAAGTGTTCATTCATACTTACGTGGAAGGTGCTTTATCAATTGTGCCATCTCCTCAGCCCAACAGGTGTTTCTCTCTCTCTCTCTCTCTCTCTCTCTCTCTCTCTCTCTCTCTCTCTCTTTCTCTCTCTTTCTCTCCCTCTCTCTCGTCATCACTTTCTCCTGTGTTGCATTGCTGAGAAGTTAGAAATCATCTTATTGCTGCTTCTCTGTATATAATGTGTCATTTCCCCTGGTTGCTTTAAAGAGTTTCTCTTAATATTTTGTGTTCTGTAGTTTCACTGTGGTGTACTTAAGTGTAACTTGTCCATATTTGTCCTAATCAGCAATTCTATTCAAATTCTATCGGCTTTGTGAATCTCTAAGTTTCTATATTTACCAGATTGGACAATCTTAAAGCAGTTTTTCTTCAGATTTTGAGGCTCAAACTCTCACGCTGGTAGGGTGAGTGGTTTCCCAATTCACTTTTATCTGGCAGCTAACCAGTTCGCTTTAATGTCTGACTCTCTTTGCTGGTGAGTGATAGCAACAGCTCAAACTGAAACTGCCCTTCTGTAGAAAGAAGGGAGGTGTTTAAGACTCAGGAAGCTCATAAAACGTACCCGATTCAGGAAGCTCAGAAAATTACAAGACTCTTAAGGCCCTTCCCCAAGGTTATATAGGCAGTAAACTATTGCTGGGGAGAGGAGTCTGTGTTTAGGGCAGAAATCTACCCTAAAAGTCACACAACACAGAAATCCCAAGGCAAGCAGACCAACAGGATACACATCTCCACCTAATCTCTGCTTACTTACGTCTGCATTTACATGTTACATTACACATTATTATAAAGACTCCAGAAAGCCCAAAGTCTTCTGGGCTAGACAGCAGTCAGAGGTCAAAGAGGAACTGAGGCTGCAGCTCCAATCCACTAGCATTAGCTGGTAGAACACGTCCATCTCTTGAAAAGTCTTTTTTGTCCTTTAGACTTTCTGTTGATAGAACAAAGCCCATTCACACTATGGATAGTCATCTGCTTTATGCAGAACCCATAGTTTGAATTTTAACCCCATACAAGGTATGTTCACGAAGCTTCTAGAACAGAGTTAGACCTGACAGTGAACACTGTAGCCCAGGTAAAATTGTCACATGTAATTGGTCACTACAGATTGACTTTCAGAAATACATCCTGCTGTGATCAAGGGGTGTTGGATGGGCTGTCTTGGGAGTTCCTGTTCACAGATATCCCCTTACTTTCCAAGTCCTACAAACATTCTGAACTATTTTCTCTGCTTCTTCAAGTTTGTAGAATTGTTTGGATGTTTTGTTTTGTAGTTTTGGGACTGGTCCACAGATAAAAAGCCACAAAAAGGCAAGATGTACACTAATCACATGCTTTTACAAGAGTGGACTTCCCTTGGCTCCTCCTTTCAACACCATCAAGCTTTTGAATAGTGGGTCTTCACACTTTGCACTGAGCTGGGCTGAAACGTCAGCTCATTTCTTTAGAAGTGGCAGGTAAACTTTACACCATAGTGAACGGCTGAGCAGTAAGACCTGTGCATATACTGTAAACAGTCCAGTCTCTGTAATACTGATGAGCAGAGTCACAGAAATGAGAGTGGTAAATCAGCATAATGAGTTGCTGCCTCCACTTTATGTGCTGTGTTCAGATTGGTTCCTCAAGAAATGTCCCGGTGTTCACTCCACCAGGAGTTGACATGTATTTTTAGTTTCCTGCAGCCCTATGGAAATTCCATTGCCACTATAACTTCTCCATTGGAGATGTGACACATTTTCATGTTTTTTTTTTATACTTGATTTTTTTTTTACTGTGTGACAATTTTTCCTTCTACTGAAAATGTTCTTTTTTTATACAGTATATTCTGATTACAGTATCCCCTCCCTGTAGTCCTCCCAGTTCTTCTCCACCTCTCCCACCCTCTGGATCCACTCTCTTTTTATATCTCACTAGAAAAGAACAGACTTCCAAGAGATAACAACAAAACATGAGAAAATAAAGTATAATAAGATAAAACAAAAACCATTACATTAAGGCTGGACAAAGCAACCCAACAGAAGGGAAAGGCCCCTAAGTGCAGGCACAAGAATCAGAGACCTACTTGTTCTCACACTGGAGTCCTGTAAAAATACTAAGCTGAACACTGTAATACAAGTGCAGAGGACCTGATGAAGACCCTTGTCGGCCACGTGCTTGCTGCTTCAGTCTCTGTAACTCATTTAAGTCCTGATCCATTGATTCAGAGGGCCTTGTTCTCCTGGTATCAACCACCCTCTCTGGCTCTTACACTCTTTCTGCTTCTTCCATGGAGTTCCCTGAGCGCTGAAAGGAAGGATTTGATGGAGACATCCCCTGAGAGCTGTGTTGCAAGAACTCTCTCTTAGCGTAATGTCTGGCTGTGGGTCTCTACGTTCGCATCTGCTGCAGGATGAAGCTTCTCTGAGGATGGCTAAGAACCTGATCTATGAGTATAGCAGAATATCATTAGGAGTCATTTTATTGATTTTTTTTTTGGTTTTACCCTAGGTTTCTAGGCTATATATAGTCTCTGGTTTTTGGTTACCCAAGCAATGTTGGGTATGGGTTCTGTCCTGTGGAATGGGTCTTAAGTCAAATCATACATTGGTTGGCCACTCGCACAACTTCTGTGCTACCATTGCTCTAGAATACCTTTCAGGCAGAACAGATTCTAGGTCAAAGGTTCTGTGGCTGGGTTGGTATTTATATTTCTCTCTGGGTAGCCTACAGAGTTCCTTCCCACACCAAAGACACTAAAGTGTAGAGGTGAAGGCTCCCAAGCTTAATTTCTCCATACTCAGTGAGTTGTGAGTGTGTGTTGTCCTCAGAAATGGGGCCCCACTGTCATTTTTCATAGAGCGACCTATGGTATTAGCAACAGCCTGGGTTGTTTGGGAATTTTCATGGGACCTCCTTGGCCAACAACTCAATTGAATGCAACCCAGTCCTGGTACTGGAAGCTGTGTTTGGTGACAAGAGATGGCCCAGAGAAATTCCCTTCTCCCTTCATTAGGAGATCTCATTAGAATAGCCTTCATATATTTAGGAACTTTCCAGTGCACTAGGTTTACATACCATCCCTCAAATGTCTCTCAGTTCCAACGTTCTCTTCCCACATTCCCTCAACCTTATCTTCCCTCTCATTCCCACTTGATCCTCCTATTGCCATCCCCGCCTTTCCCCAAGTCCACCCATAAAATTCCAGGGAGAGCCATATGTCACCCCTACTTCCTTTTTACCTATCTTCTCTGTGTCTATGGATTATAACTTAGTTATCATATATTTAATGGCTAATGTCCACATATAGGTGAATACATATCACATTTATCTTTTTGGGTCTGTGTTACCTCACTCAGGATGATTTTTTTCTAGTTCTATCTATTTACCTGCAAATTTCATAATGCCATTTTTTAAACAGTTGAGTACTACTCTATTGTGTAAATGTACTACATTTTCTATGTTCACTCTTCTGTTGAGGGGCATCTAGGTTATTTCCAGTTTGGGGCTATTATGAATAGAGAAAAAATGAACATGGTTGAGCAAATGACCTTGTGGGAGGATGAAGTGTCCTTTAGGTTTATGCCCAAATTGGGGTAGATTTATTCCCAACTTTCTGAGGAAATGCCATATTGATTTCCTTAGTGGCTGTGCATGTTTCACTCTTCCAGGAATGGATGAGTGTTCCCTGTCACTTGTGGTATTAATCTTAGCTATTTTGACAAGGGTAGGATGGAATCTCAAAGTAGTTTTGATTTGCATTTCCCCAATGGCCTATCTACATGCAGACATCCAGTTTGACCAGCACCATTTGTTGAAGATGCTGTCTTTTTTTCTAGTATATATTTCTGGCTTCTTTATTTAAAAAAAAAAATCAGCTGTCTATAGTTGTGTACCATGCAGTTTTTATTGCTACTTCTTGGTAGTACAACTTGAAATAGGAAATGATGATACCTCCAGAAGTTCTTTTAGTGTTCAGGATTGTTTTAGATATTTTTTTTCCAATTTGTACACCCTTCAGTTGCCTTGCTGCTCTAGTTAAAACTTCAAGTATTTACTGAATAGGTATGGAGAGAGTGAACAACTTTGTCTTGTTCCTGATTTCAGTGAAACTGATGCATGCTGGTAGAGCCTTTACCTTATGAGAAAACATGACTGGAATGCAATTTGTCCTTAGGTATGTTTAAAAGAAAAATGTGAGAGACTTGGCAGCCAGTGGAGATCCTCACTGTGTAGCAGCTGGTCTTTGCCCATGGCAATTCAGTCCTAGTTCTTATATGCAGGAGAAAAGTACTATCCCTGTCTTCACTACTGGAGAACAGCCGATTTCTATCTTGGGTCTGGGACACTCACAAAAAGCACACCCTGAATCTGTGTTAGTGGCTTCCATCAGAGTCCACTGAACAATAAGCAACAGTTCAAGGGTACATGCAGTCAGTGTGCAGACCAGAAATGAGGAAGGAAACCAAGCTAGACACACCCTCTCCAGTGACATTTGGAAGCCTGTAACAGATATCAGGGGTCCTCTTTGATGCTTAATCTTCATCGTGTACATGGCTAGATTTAGAGTAAAGATGGAAACACACCATCTTTACTCTAAGAATAAAGTGAGGATGTTTGAAGGGTTAGCTGAGAAGAGAAGACCTATTCTGGGTGTTAACTTTGCCACCTCATAAGCTGAGGCCTTGGACTAAATAAAAAGGAACCAGCAAGCTGAGCCCTAACACTCGTGTCTCTGGCCTTTGTGATCATGGCTGCCATGTCACCAGTTGCCTCATGTTCCTGCCACCGTACTTTCCCCACCATGATGTACTGTATTCTAAAGCCCTTCCTTGCTTAAGTTGCTTTTTTCTGATATTTTGTTACAAAGATGAGAAAATTACCTCATACACTGCCCAACACACCTGCTGCTCACCCCATCACCCAATAGCTCCCATTCATCATCCCTGTCCCTAGAGCTCTGGCTCTGTGTTCAAAGTGAA
Source organism: Mus pahari (assembly GCF_900095145.1). Classification (NCBI taxonomy): domain Eukaryota; kingdom Metazoa; phylum Chordata; class Mammalia; order Rodentia; family Muridae; genus Mus; species Mus pahari. Next base: position 88,840,404 of record NC_034603.1, on the reverse strand, counting down.
ACAACTTCCTCTGGCTCAGCCCCTAGTGTGTCCCAAAATCAGGGGAGTCTAGACACCTCCAGCTGTTTTGGACTACCCCTGCTTGTTGCCTCTCAACCCTATAGAATTGCAGCCACCTAAAGATGTATGAGAATGTCTTCTGCGATATTCGTTGTGAGGTCCTTGCAGCATGAAAAGGGCATCCCTGAGCGTTCTCAGGGACAGAAACAGGTTTTATTCCTCTCTGATTGTAAGGACAGACTTGATTCTCTAAACAGGGTAAGTATTCTACAAGGTATATGTGATAGCCAGGAGGAAGACCTGGATTACATCCTTAAAAACACATCTCAAGTTTGTCCTTATAGTTTTATTTCAGGTTGGACACATTCACTGGTTCAAGGGCAAGCAGAGCTTATGCTAGTGCCCTCGAAGTCTCTATATTCTGTCCTTTTATAGATGTTTTTCCTACCCCAGGGTCCATTTAAAGCTTAGTCCTCTCTCCAGTGACAGCCTGGCTGTCCACTCTCAAGAGTATCATTTGGGGGCTGAAGTGGGGAGAACAAAGCTCTGAAGTATCGTCAGCACAGGAGGGGAAAGTGGTTTCAGAATAAGCTCCATATGCGTCTATAGAGACAAGGCATCACGGGTCTCCTAATATCCCAGACTAATTTCTTCCATTTGTCTGGATCGGATTCAGGCATTCTTAGGGAGTAAGTCATCAACAAAGCGTCATTCACCAGAAAAAGTGCATCCCGTTCATATTTAACTGCTTCTACCCTCCGATTCTCCTTTTAATTCCCTGACATTTGAGTCATGCAAATAACAGAGAAGGAAGTGAGTGAGAGATGGTGGCCGCTGACCCCAGGGAGCCAGCCCAGCTTGGCCAATGTATCTCAGTGACCCTACCCTGCTCAAAACAGACAACCACCCTGACTTCATAGCCAATTGTAGCCCATAGATGGACACTTTCAGGCTCTGAAGGGCCTGTGGTTTTCCCTTTGAAGGAATTTATCATTGATTATTCACACACAGGGTATTTTGAATATGAAGAACATGAAACTCCCTAATGAGATAAAACAGAGCACAAACATGCCGTTTTGTTAAATAGCAGATAATTGCATTTCTTACTTACACTTGGCTGCACAGCACTGCTGACCTTCACATTCTGTGCATGTGGCAAAGTGACAGGCTGTAAAGCAGTCTAAAGATGTTGCTCTTCTGATAAGGAAGGAACAGAGGTCCCAGATGGGGAATTTTCAGACATTAACTTCCACTGATGGGGTGTGCAAGGCCCTCTATATATCCACACAAAAATTGAAGTGTGACAGCTGTGGCCACAGATTGGTACCACACAGTCCCTGAATATGTACATTAGATGGGTGATCTATGGATATTACCATTTTACCCATTAACTAAAGCAGAACCCTTTAGGGAGAAATGCCTATGTTAATACACCTTCAAAGTTCCCTTTCCTTTTTTCGTTATAGCCTTCTGGAGAAAATTGAGCATGCTCAGAGATGTTTCTTTCAACTATTCAACTCAATAATTTGTGTTAAGCATGCTGAAAAATGTGTCATCTTTCCTCCTCGTACTATGATCTAAACCAAGCACACCCAGGAATGTGCTGACCTTCACACTGTTTTTCTACCTAAATGTGTGTAGACTCCTTGACTAAAACGCCATACTTCCTTTGTGAACAGAGCCACAGCTTTGAAAATAATTCCATGCTCTCCTTACCTATTGAAGACAATCTTTCTCTAGCCTTTTGTGTTTTAGCCATACTTTTCTTTTTAGCTTCACAGTCACCAAGATATAAACTTATGGAGCTGAATTAAACCAGAAGGATGCCATGTAAACCTTCAGGTTCATTTTCACCACTTGTAGGACTCAATCCTTTTTGGCCATGCTTCAGCCTCTAACAGAAGACCGCAAAGCTTGAGACTAGGAGCCGCTTGCAGGTATGCCTCCTGCTCACTCCACCCAGCCCCCAAAGGACATAGCTTTCTCCTTGAGTCTCTTTGTGGATCTGCCAAGAGAAGCAAAGTACCCTATAGACCTAAGAAGACTTTTTAATTCCACAGCAGGATCATCAAGATCCCAGATCAAGAAACAGATAACATACCTTTGGTATGTCAGGCTCAAGTAGACGCATAACACCACTGTCACCTTTTACTGGAAGTAAAAATTTTACTGGAAGTAGAAACAATTGTGTAATGTATTGTGAACCCAAATGAGTATTTCTGATACACAATCTGGCCTAGGAACCAGTCATCTTCCTGTTCCTTCTGTGACTTCACTTCCTGAGCCTGAGGACTCTGAGGAACTTTTAAGTCCCTGTCTTTTAGTATGCAGCCCTCACTCTGGGTACTGTAGATGTCACTAGCTGAGGCTCCTCACCAGCAAGGACAGCCTATTTGCCTGGCAAGGTCAGGGATGTCTCAGATAGCAGTTAAAGCAAGAGTGTTTCCTCACAGGTGACAAATAGAAAGACAACACTTGAGGACAGAGCAGAGAACACACAAAGTGTGGGTGCTATGAAGATCCTGTACTACAGGGGATGACAGCTTTAAACATCAGTCTTTGATTGAAACCACCTAGAAGACATGGAACTATGAAATGGTGCACAAGCCAGCAAGATATTTCATAATAAAACTACAAATACACAAAACTGTGACCCAGCCTCACTGTTTCTAAGGATTAAAAAAAATCAACATTAAATAATGTTCTAAGAAGTATATTCCAAACATTGTTACATATTAAATATACATCTAATTATGTATTTAAAAAGCATAAATACTAGCACACATGTAAAAGAACTCACAGCTGCCTTTGTACCATATGAAAAGATCTCCAAGAAGACATCAACCTGAAAAGATACAAGCAACCTGAATGTAGTAACTTCTTTACTACATTCAGTAACTTCTTTGTGATGAGTCTGTACAGAAAGAAGAGAATGACATTGTAGCATATGACCTGGAAAATTCATCTTAGCCAGGATACAGGGCCGAGGTCAAATGCAGCAGGTTGCATGGCTATATGTTCTTGATGTGAAGAGAAGGATAGTTGGTCTCTGTGTGCCCCAAACTCAATCTAACCATGATAAAGACATCTAACAGATCATAGTCACACTGAACTCCTATGAATACTCAATACACTCGCATGGCCATCTCCAATTCAGAGAACATGAGTAGGCATCCCAGTGCAGAGTAGCCAAAGAAACTGAGAGATCCAGTGAGATCCTGTGTGAACTCCTTGATAGAAAGAGGCAGAAAGGGGTAACAGGACATGAGAATAAATGTGTTCTCAATAATGGATCACTAATGGTGCCAAGTTCATAAGACATGTAGCAGAGAGGAGCTGCCGTTTTGGTGGTAAGATACCCATTCTATCTTTCCAAGCTCTTTGTAAATCTAAAACTACCCTTACAAAGCTAGTCTATTATTAAAGTGAAGGAAAGTTTTTAAAGACTAAAGCAATATGCAGAAAGGTGTATGTACCTTGCTGCAGTCTGCGTAGTGGGTAGAGAGCTATCTTCACTGAATTTTAAGTGCTTTAAATTCTAGACAGAAGAAAGACACCAGGTGGTGCTAGAGGAGGTGGGAGTGAAGTGTACTTTCTTAGATACTAGAAACTAGAAACTTATCAATGATTCCCCTATTAAAATTAAAGGAGAGAGAGACTTGCCCTGGGACTTGTAGGGTAAAGGAACAGGCAAGGCCCACCTAAGGCTCCAAGTATGGTAAGCCACACCATTTTCTCCAGTTGTCCCTGGCTTGGCCTAGCCCTAGGGAGAGGGAAAATGTCCTCTCCCCTATTTACTGGAAACCTCAAGGCTATCAAATGGTAACTTCCCTTTTCTGAGGAACCAGCCTCTGGGCAGGGCCCTTGATCTGCTTGCTCCTTTTGGCTTACACCGTCAGTTGTCTAAACCTCCTGCCTCAAGAACCCTTCTTAGGACCAACCAGCTTTGAGAATCTAGGATCCAGGAGCCCCAAGCAGGAGGCTCTGTGTGAGCCACTGCAAGGGTGGCAGGTGTGCACAGACCAAGCTCTCCTCTGCAAAACTCATGGCAGACTCTCCCTAGAACCTCAGGACAGCCCAGTAAATACAACAACGAACATGACAACCACACACTACACTCATGATATGAAGGGTCGTCCATAGCATTGGCGCCTCCCCAAATTCTCTTGACCCCCCAAGAGATGTCTTTTTGTCATTCTGGTTCCTCTTCCCCAGACCAGGACTGCCAAGCCCAGAGGGAATGACTGTAGTCCCCCCAGATGGCAGATTTTCAGACAACAGAGTTTCAAAAACTGTAGTATCCGAGCAGCTGGTGTGCAATGAAGGCTAAGCTAAGCTAAGTCCAGTGTACAAACTTTCCATGAGCAGCTCTGGAAACTCTGGGAAGGGCATCAGGGCCAGGGAGGACAGAGTTCCAGGGAGAGGACCTGTATACCCCCACTTTCTTCCTGTTGAGCACCTGAAATGCTGGGCTGCTTGCAAGAAGCCCCAAGCATCCAAGGCTACTTCTGGACATGCCAGAGCCATTGGCTATACACAGGAAGCTAGCCTCACCCATTGTTGTGCAGAGAAGCAAGTGGAGTAGAGGGCTCTGGCAAAGGGCTTTCTGCTGACAATGTCTTCTAATACATCTACTTCCCCAAAGTAGGGTGTTGCTGTTGTTTGCATCATTTCTTACATGTTTTCCTCCTTTGAAAGAATTCAAAGTCAGTATGTTTAAATCAGTCTTTAGATGGGATACTGAACTTGTCTGTGAAACCTAGACCAAAGAGCTTATATCTTTGAATCCTGACTGAAACTTGTCCCACATAGATGGCTCCCAATCTTCCCATAGACCTGGTGATGGCTCTGAGCAGAAGCAGTCAAAAACTATTTGGACTTAAATTATGTTTTTTTTTAAAGTCCACTCAGGACTACATATGTAAATGGAAAGTGGATATTCATGACATATCTAATATTCAAAGGGTCATGTCATTTACATCAGAGGTGAAATCTTATGAACACATTAAGATTACAAATTGTTCCTGATTATCATTCAAAAAAGAGTTTCAGAATTCCATGAGGAAATAACAAGTGTCTTCAAACTTAAATATTTGAAAAACAAAATCAAGCGTGTTCTTTCCATAGACATAGGCTTCCACAAGAACAAACTAAATAGTAAGTTTGAAAAAAGATCTGGCAACCTCTCGTGATACCAGTGCTCACTTTTTTATAAAAATGCTTTGAACAAACTTTTCTCCTGGATACAAGCTAAGATAAACTGTGTCTTCCTATGTGACCCACTGTGGTACTTTGAAGATGCTTGGCCCAGGGAATAAGCTGCCTAACAAGTCAGTCGTCTCCTGTTTCCCTTTAGCACAAGATGTAGAACTCTCAGCTCCTCTAGCACCATGCCTGCCTGGATGGTGTCATGCTTCCCATCATAAAGGTAATGGACTGATCCTCTGAAGCTACAAGCCAACCCCAGTTAAATGTTGTCCTTTATAAGAGTTGCCTTAGTCATGCAATGAAAACCCCAAGACACCCACTAAACCCCAGCTATCTGGAACAGGCATTTACCAGACATTTCTCCAGCCTCTGAACTCCCTGCAGTGACATACTCAGTGATTGCCTAGAGCAGAGCAGTGGCATCTCATGGCCATCAGATAGTCCACAGATGTAGGTCAGACTCAAGAGCAAGCTTATGGAACCATCAAGGGCTAGAGCAGACGTGCCTTCATAGTCAGCTTCTTATCTGAAGAGTTCTGTTGGAAAGAAGATGATCCCAGCTGCCCAGTCTGATTTATCCACAGCTAGGCAGTGGTCATATTGACTAGAGCTGCCTAGTCCCCAGTGTTTTGGAGAGCGTAGGGAAGAATGAGTGAGTACTTAGTGTGAATGAGTGTGTGAGTGACCCAGAAATGCCAAGGCGATCTCTTCAAACTGCCTGACCTGGGAGGCAAGCATGGCATACAGGACACCCTCCACCAGGCCTCTGGGCAGATGACAAGCATATGTGGAGCCTCCTAATGGCAGCCCTTTATCCTCTGGGGAAAGACTGAGCAGAGCCTTCAGGTCACTCTACCCAAGTCTATCCTGTAGGATCCTACTTAGGCTCCACTTGCTGCAGATGTGAGTCTAAGGGCAAGGGTGAAGCTGCAGTGTGTGTACTGCCCCAAGTGCTTCCTGCTGACAAGGCACATTGTTGCCTTAGCAACACAGCTTTATAGCACTAAGCATGTGGTAAAAACATGTGACACACCCACTCATCATGCTGTGTTGCAACTAATTCTTTCAGCAGATCCCAGCCAGTCTCTGGAACTACCAGGCTGAACTGGACTCTCATTCCCCGAGGACCTGAGACTTCTAGAACTGGGTGTGGCATGAAAGATGGAGAAGACAGACAGCATGTGGGCAAAAGCCTCTTTCTAACAGCCAGGGGCTTGGGCAGGTGTCTGGCTGCTACATTCCAATGTAAAACATTTTTTTCACTAAAAAAACTATTCCAGAGACAGTATAAAAAGCTAAAGGTAGAATGTAGTGGGCTTTTCCTGCCCAGGGAGGAGAGAGGCAACAGCTGACATGGACATGAGCCACCATTTCACTCCAATATGCCAGGGACTGTAGAACAAAGAGACTCTGGTGTCTTGGGAAGTAAGCTTGTCACCCTGGACAGGGCAGAGGGATAGCCCAGGAAAAATAAGCCCTACACCTTCCTCATGACTTCAGAGACAGGGAACTCTGTGGCAAAAGGGTGACCACAGTCCACAGGCACTGCCCCCATAGGTAGGTGGTGGCCCAAGTCACATTCTTGGACAATTTCCAAGTCCCTCCCAGGGAGGAGCTGTGGGTTCTTCTTAGAACAGGATTGGCAACTTCAAACATACAAACATACAACCGCCTCCAGCTCTGGTCCAGCTACCATCTCTTCTTCCCAGCTGTCTGCTGGGCTCCATTCTGCTGATGCCCCTGCTCCCAAGTCATACTTTAGATTGTATGACTCCTGCTCAAGCCTTCAGAAGGACACGGGCTCCCCAGGGCCAGCGTTTCTCATATTCCCTTGGGCCACAAGCCACTGATCTGCCTACTCCTCCTCCTGTGCATGCTGAGCTACCTTCTCAGCAAGGCACACACCCTCTCCCCCCCTTGGACTTGCATAGTGCTTCTTACCGAACATTTTATATGGTTTCTCAATTGTCTCTCAAACACACATAGGTGCACCAAAATCAAAGATACAGGATAAAGCTGTCATTGAACGTTTTCACTCCAGAAAATATCATTTAACACAAAATAGGGATAGCTAGTTTAACGAACCTCAAATATTCACCACCCAGTTTTAACTGCCATCAGCCTAGCCCCATTTCCTTTGTGCCTTCCTGTTCCCCTTGTGTACTGTGAAGCACACTCCAGTCATCAATGTGATTCTGTCTATAATACTACTGAAAAGCAAAGATATTTCAAGAGCCTGACCTTAATACCATTGTCACACCCTAGAAATTAATAGCTTTAATCTTCAACATACAATCATCTCCCTCCAGGGTACCTGACTGCCCCCTGTGGCTCTATCGTAAGTTGAGAACTACGTCTGTCTGGTGCAGCGCTGTGGCTGCACACACACACACACACACACACACACACACACACACACACACACACACACAGAGTAGCAGATTTTCAGGGTTAAAAGAATGCTGAAAGACTTGAACATAAATATCAAGAGCATCTTTTATATCACATAATTTTAAAAAGTCAGTACCCAAGGATGAGGAAGACCGATGTATGTCCCAAGCATATGACAGAGCTGTGGGCTGGCTGTTCTCATGCATAATGCCAGCACCCCTATGGAAACAGTGTAAATAAGGAGACATGTGTTGCTGAGGCATCTCTCCCTAAGCTCCAACAACCTTTATTCAATCCCACCACTTCGTTGCACACACCTGGCCTAACACACTTGCTGTTGCCCCTCCCCCTTGCTTCTCCTCCAACTGTTCATCCCCTCCCCACACCTGACCTTCCAGGCTTCTCCATGTCTGCCAGGACCATAGACTTCCCTTTGTCAGTTGCTGCAGAACAAAGCCTCTAGACTTACAAGAGCAGTAAATCTGAACAAGTCTCACCCTTTCCAGCCTGGTGTATATCTCAAGAGTACAGACAATTTTGTGTGCCTGTGGCAGCATGTGAAAGCCCACACACAGAGTTTGGCAGCCCACCCTCTTCCACACCTCAGAGACTCTGCTCCATCTCACACAACCCTATAGAGATGGCTAAACCAGTTGACTTCTCTGCTTGGTGATCTGATTTCTAGATAGTGGGTACCAAATTTCTCTTCACATCCTTCAGCAGTGAACTATGGGCCTAATATTCCAGAATACCCACTGCCCAGAGATTTAGTCTTTTCTAGACAAAAGCTCAGGTCTTTGTGGGCCTTCTCAGTGCCTCTACTGATCATCTCCAGTGACACTCTCCTGCCTCTCATGTCCCTCTGGGATGAACCCTCAGTCTTTCCCAGAAAGACACTCACTAAATCTGACACCCTGGAATTAACCCTAAGCATGACTGTGATGCCCAGATACAGAGCTTACGTGGTCCCTAAGGTATAATGAATGGAAGTAGAGATGTGTGGATAGTGACAACAGTTTGTATGGAATGCCAGTTAGGCAGTCATGCAAGACTTTGGTTTCCCTTCACTCACCATCCCTTAAAAGGGACAAGACCCAATCCCATCTCTACCCTAGAGAATGAGACAGCTTTCCAACCAGTGAGAGAATTCCAGAAAGAGCCAGGCACCGGCAACCACAGTGGCCACTGGAGAAGAAGAATCTGTATTCCTGCTGTTTGCTTCTGTTTTTCTCAGGCTTAGTGCCTTCTCTCTCACGTTAGTCAGCAGTCTGTTCCAGCTTCCTTGGTATTTGCCCACCAGGACAGCTGTTGGTGGTAGGAGGCCCCATGCCACATGTTCATTCTTTGCCTGCCTTTAATTTACTTTTGACCCCAAAAGCCTTGAGCCCCTGGCCTCCAGAGGCCTTGCAGCCCCAGCTCCAGGGCAACCCCTAGACAGTTCCTCAAACTAATGAGGATGCTGGAGAGGGTTGGGAGCAGTGCTGCCGTGGAGACAGCCTCAGACCAGTTGCCACGGTGCTGTAAAGTCCTGGGCAGCTGCCGGAGGATTTAGCCATCCTCTAGCTATCCTCTGGCTACACTGTGGCTGCAGGGCACTGAAGAGATGAAAGGATCGCTGCAGACTCTGAAGCCATAGCTACCAAAGCTGCAGGACAGGCCCTTCCAGCTGCTGCTGGGTCACAGACCTTTGCTGTCTCCCAAGCATGTAAACATGTCTCATAAAAACTACAGGGAGGTGAAGGCCGGTGGCATCCTGGACCCTGGGTTCCTCGGGCAGCAACTAAAAGACCTGTGTAGACAGGCTAGAGGATAAATCGGCCACTGTGGAGGCTCCACATTACTCCCCCCTGACCCTAACTTGCTTCTTCTCAGACCCATCGCTCAGTCCCCTCAGCTACCTTCTGCCCCTCCTGCCTCAAGCCTCAGAGCCTAAGTCAGGTTCCCATGAAAGCATTCAAATAGACACTAGCACAAAGAACAGGAAGTAGAAGAAGTTATACAGTGAAGGGGGACATACAACGGGTACCTACGTCCTGGCTTCCGTGACAGAGGACCAGAGAAACCAGTCCACTTGTCCAAAGGGGAACAGCTTGAGGGTGGTGCCTAGTATAAGCAGAGTCCTCTGTGATTACCAAAGTCTCTCTGATTATCTCCCCCAGAAGACAGTTCAGAGGGTGGTGCTTACTAGGAGGAAGGAAAATCTGAAGTTAGTCAACAAACTAGAATATGAACCTCTGGGCCCTGGCAAGTGTCACACTGTCCACCCTTGATGTTTTTAGTCTGCAGAGACAGGACTGATTCCCCAAGGAACATGGAGCCAGCCCTCATACCTTAGGCACAAAGACCCTCAAGGTCAAGGCATAGTAAGTGCTGCCATGAGCTATGTCCAGGTCAGAGAGGCCACATTCCAAAAGGAACACCCCTATAAAACAGCATAGGTGAGACAAAGATGCTGGGGCCCTTTGGTGCCTGCCAGAGCTCTGTCCACGGACCTTCCTGGTGACAGAGGTGGAAACCATGCCAGGCCACCTGCTCCTCTGAACTGCTGGCCAGGATATAATACAGCCCCCAGCCCTCCAGCTTTCCTCACTGCTGGGAAGGAGACACGTTTCAAACCTGAGACTGAATGGAGAAATTGGGCCCAGTCAAGCCTATCCTCGGGTGACCCTTGCCACAGTTCCCTGGGCCCAGGGCTAGTCTCTACCACCAAAGGCCAATTTATGCCTCCTTGTGTCCTTCTCTGGGTTCATGAGGCCTCAGGCATAAGGATACTGACCTGGCTCACCACACAGAGAAAGCACTGAATCTGACATCTGACCCCAAGTGGAGGGGCCCTTCCCTGCTTCTGGCTATCCTGGGTCTAGTACTACCACTACATTCACCTCATTTCTTTTTTCCTTTTCTTTTTTCAAGGTGTTCCACATTGGAGAGGTTTATTATGCGGGAATGGGGGAGCAGCGAAGCGGGTAGAAGGGTAGAGAAGAGCAGAGAGAGGGGGAGAGGAGGGGTTGGCTTCCTCTCTTATACAGAAAATGACGTCACACCAGTGAGGGTGGGAACTGAGCCGAGTGGATTGTGGAATAGAAGGTCATTGTCCTAGCAACGCAGGTCACCTCATTTCTGAAGTGAATTCTGAGTGAGAATCCTTGAGGTGATTATTTGGGGGCATTAATTTAAAGAACTCTTCTGTTGTCTTCCCCTCTTGTCATGAATGTACTATTCCAGAAACATAAACATATTTATGTCTTTTCCACAATGTCATAATTTACTGAATAACAATAAATTCACAAAGTTCAACAGTTTCAATAATAGTCATTTATCATAAAATTCTACCTCATTGGTAATTTTGCTAAGGAAAAGGCAGGTTCTTTATTCCAATCTTAATATTAATTCTCATATCACAAAACACACAGAACATAGTAAATTACATGTACACATCTTCTTACACACACACATGCACACGCTCACACCCAGGCTACAAAATGAATATAAGTCAAAGAGGTTACCCCAGAGTTCAGGAAGCTTCAGAAGTGGACTGAGAAAGGGTCTATACAGATAAAATAGCAAAGCAGACCAGTGTGAGAGAGGGGGCTGTTTCCAGAGCTACTAAAGTTGGGTTTGAAAGCAGTGCTGCAGAATCCAGCTAACATGTGACAAGGCCAAACCAGAGATCAGGATCAGGAAGCAGTAGGTCAGATCCATGTCCATATGGGAAAACAGGCAGGCAGGCAGGTAGCAGAAGGCTGTGTGTCAATAGCAGGGACCACACCAAGTGGGGTAACCCTCAGTCCCTCACACACAGGACAGACATTGTGTCCTAGGAACAAGTCATATTTAGCCAGTGCAGGATGGATGACGTCTGAGAGATTACGCAGTTCCCTGGGTATCCCCAGGTGCTACAGTCATCTTTCTTCCTTAAAATAGAGTCAGTCTGCTTGTGAAATGGGTTCCTCTATGGCAGTGCACAGCTTGATAAACCATTGTTTTCTATCATGTGGAGTAATTCACAGTAGAGCATACCCTGATCTCAATACTTCCCTAAGCCCTATAGTAAGTTATAATAAGAAAAGAAGTAACAGAAGGACACAAGTCACAAATGCTTTGTGTCCCCTCCCAGGCTATTCCCAAGAGTCCTACCGGAAATGACTATGGGCCAGTGTGTCAGGTTCAGGAGCTACTCCATCAATATTGATGGCTAGCCATGGACCATCATCCAACCCATCACCCATATTCGAACCTAGACACGGTGATGCCAAGTTCTTATCCCTGTAGGGCTCACTTACAAGCTGAAGGAATTCTCCTTCCTTCGGAGACCCAGAAGTCCCAGAACCTCCCTTTAACAACACTGGGAAAGAAATAAAAAGAAAGTCTTTTGTTTGCAAGTCCAGTCACACACACACACACACACACACCCCCGGGGAAGTGCAATACCATATCGCAAACAGAACTGCTTCTTTCCTTAAACCCCTCCAAAGGACAAGAACTGCATTCTTTCTCTATTTTGTGAATAATATCACAAACTATGGTGGGTTATTAATTGCCTGAAGGGCAGTATTTATCTCAGGCTCACTGTTGTTCTGACAGTCTCTCAGCTCACCAGGTTGACTGCGCCTAACCCATTCAGGCTTGAAGCAGACACCCTGTGGTGGGGAGGACAGAGCTTCAGTGAGACTTTCCAGCTGGTTAAGCCTGAACCTGATGTTCTGAAGGGCCTGCTTACAGCTTGAGACAAGAGATCATCTCAAGAGGGCAGAGCAGCCCATTCTTTTACCCACCACCATGGGAGTGGCCAGTAATTCATCATCTGAAGTAGAGAATAATGGGCAAAAACTATAGGTTTAGTTTTTACAGAAAACTCAGAGCAAAATTTTGCCAAAATTAGAAACAGATGCTACCACTTGAAGGGTTGAAAACTTCCTACAAGTTCCTCCAGAACGTGGCCTCTAAGAGCTTAAGATACAGCTTTTACCAGAGTGGGCAGAAGGAGATGGAGAAGGCTTGCCCAAAGGAAGTGCAGGGATACATGTCTTGGTCAGTCTCGGACATGCGTGCATGACCTCATCTTAGGCTCTGGAGTCATCAGTAACTGGCCTTCATGGGCAAACACTGGCTCATATGCTGGTTTCCCTGGGGAACACAGTTGGTCTTGTCCCCTCCTCAAAGGATCCCATCAGTTTCACTCAAGCCAGCCTCACAGTATGTGCCTTTGCTTCCCTCCCTTCCTAACTCGCCAGAGGGATTGTGCAACCACCATGGGGGTGGTCACATGAATAAGCTTTTTATGACCCCACGCAGGGACAGCAGAATGTCAAATGCTAATTAGCAGCAAGCCAGCTTCTGTCCCTGGCTCATTATCATGAGACTGCCTAAGTTTCAAAGGAAGAATCTGACCTGAAACACAGCAGACTGGCCTCCTGAATCTTTCAATACCTTTGTCTGAAGTGGTCTGGAGGGTGCAGTGTGAGGCAGGTAAGGCCAGAGAGTCAACATAAGGGATTTGAGTCTATTTGAGAAAGAATGGCCTCGGGGGGGAAATCTCAGAACCTCAGTCTAGTCGTGGCTACGCATACATGCATGTGCATGTACTTCACCCCATTCTATTTCACTAAACTTATCACATGACAGCCCTAAGCCCTCAATCCTGAGGTCACAGCATTCAGGGTCCACGCATGCAAACATCTTCTTCACCTAACAGTGAAGATGGCAGGATTGAAGGATATGAAATAAATAGAGTGAAAACAAGCAAGGACAAGGACCTTGGTGTGACGCGCAGGGCAGGAATCAGCAGGTTCAGCAAGTCTAGTTTCCTCTCTACGACCAGGAAGGAGCTGTCACGTCTTATGACATGACAAAATTGGGTACAATTGGAGAGGGAGAGGAACTTTTGCTAGGTGGAGCCTGAATGGAGGAAGTAGAACCCTGGGGGTAAGGGGATGTTCCTAAGGCATCTGTGTTTCCCTGGCCTCTCTCTGTTGCTGCTCCCTCTGCTTCCTGGCCACCGTGAGGTGAGCAGCTCTGTTCCAGCACAACCTTCCCACTCTAATGGACTGAAACCTCTGAAACTGTGAGCAAAAACAAACCGTACCTTTGTTGTTCTCGAAGATATTTTTCACAGTGATAAGAGCAAGCTTAACACATACTGCAACACAATTAAGTCCTAAGGACATTACAGAAGGATAAATCCAGTGTGATTTGAATATGGAGATGGAAAGTACAGCACTGGCTACTGAGGGAGAGCCAGGATGTCTGTGTTCAATGGGGACAGCGTTTCAGGTTGAGAAGAGAGAAAGTTCTAAAAACAGACAATGGCGATGACTTCATAGTATGTCCATATTTAATGATACCAAATTGAGTTCTATGATTAAATAGTACCTTTTGCTACATATATTTTATATAATTAAAATTATTTGAATATATGCAATATATTCAATATACAGACTAAAATTACACTTATCAAAGGTAAACTATGCCTGAGTTGTCACTGCTGCAGCTTGTGGCTTGGATGAGTGTCCCCAGCAGCCTATGTACTGACGCTTAAGCATGCTGCCAGGTTAGCACTGTTAGTAGAAAGAGGAGCCCAAGTTAGTGGAGCTGTCACAGGCTGGGAGCTAGTGCTACGGAAACCCTGCTATTATAAGGAGAATCAGGAACTTGGGAAGGTGTCCCCAACTTATTTTTTACCCATTGGCTCTGTAGCCTGAACTTTCCTCGAGAGATACAGAGTTTTTTGAGGCAGCTAGCAGAAAGACTTAGGTAGATTTTTGCTGCCTGTTTGATGAGATAAAGGGTTTTGCTCCTGCACATACCCCTGCAGTGATGTGCTGTCTCACCATAGGCCCAAATCTGCTGCTGATGATTATGAATTAAACCTCCAAAAACTGTGAGCCAAGTAAATCTCTTCCCCTTACAGTGCATATCTCCTGTGTTTGATATACTCAAAAAAGCAGACACATAGGTTTGTTGTTTTAAATATGTGAAAATATGAGTCTATGTCAGAGAAAATTAACACAACAAATATTTTTTCATTTTTTTGTACATATTGCTATCATTGTTAATTTCTGACCTATAATTTTAACACAGATTAAAAAGTGCCACAATACTGAAGAAATCAGCTGAGCAGAAGGGAAAACACAAGTATTCCAAGTGTTAAACTGTTATTTATTCTGAACATATGTCACAGAGCCTGGACTGCACAGGCAGCAGCTACGTCATGAGTTTTGACCAATAAACACCCTCATGGGTCTGAGAATGAGACCTCACTTGGAAATGGAATAATTGCAAAATTAGTAAAATTAAAGTTAAGTCACTGAAGAGGGCCTTAATCCAAAATAACCAATATCCTTATTAAAAGGATTAGAGGGCATTGCAGACCTAGAGGAACAGGGGAAGATGACATGAAAACACTGGAAGATCCATCCGAGGGATGGCAGTAAGGTACCTACCTATGAGCCAAGAGCATCCAGGACACCAGCAGGAAAGAAAAGAGAAGCAAGCAGAAGGGCTCCCCAGGGCCATGGACAACTCCTTCAAGCAGACAAACCACAGCCCGGAGACACCTAGAATCCCACACTGGCCTAAGGTCTAAGGACCACTGAAATTCTCAAGCTTGGTACTTTATTAGGAAGTCCCAGAAACAATGTCAAAAAAGTGTTTATAATATGCTGACTTGAAGCTTACTAAGAAATTTAAGTCCATTAGTAACTATAGCAGAATTGAGATGTTAGCTAACAAGTGCCCTTTTCTGAGGGTTTTATTGCTGCTTAGTATCAAAGATATCCTCCTCGTTACTATGATTTTACTAAAGAAAATGCACCCTTCTGACTGACTACAGAAGAATGTGTTCTCTACCTGTTCTGGAAGGCATGGCTTATGATCCCTAGTCATAAGGACCTTGGAAGGCACCTCTATCTCATGACCCAAAAATACTCCAGACAAGTGAAGAACCAAGTTCCAGGATGAGAAGTCTCAAGTAAGAAAGAAGCTGGTGCCACTTCCACAAGTTCCCATCCTCCTCCCAACAGTAGAGGCTTCCACAGTTCTGTCTCCCAGCCCAATAGCAGCCCCACCTAGCCTGGACCCACACATCAGATGGAAGCTACATTCAACCCTCCAGAACATCAGAACAGAGTGACCAAAAGATTATCACTGTTATTTAAAGATCTTGGACAAGTAATTGACTATTTGAGGTAAATACACATTCTCTATATAGCAGGCACATGTCCTATATAACATGTACTAGTAATATGTGCGACAATAGTATATGTCCTGTCAGAGATGAAACTACACTGACCTGTTTCTTTTGCCATAATGCATTGTGTATCGATTGACTTTAAGGCAGACTGTGCTAAGCTCAGTGTGTGCACTAGAAACACGGAGAAGACACTAAATAAAACAGCAGTTACAGGCAATGTGCCCTTCCCTACTATGTGGATTCCTGTCTGGTTGCATTGTGGCCCAGTCCTATAGCTTTAACAATTTTAAAGCTTTCAGTCAAACCAAGTATAGTCTCTGGTTACTAAGGAATTGAACTAAAAATCAATACCATAAAACAATAGGAAAATGACTAAATATTTGAGAATTCTAATTTGAGAAAATCCTAAGCCACCCACAGATCTTTAAATGAAAGTATTTTAACAAAAAAAAAAAAAAAGAAAGAAAGAAAGAAATAGAAAAATGAAAACATTAAAAAAGATAGCAAACAAGCAAGAAAAATAAGAATATCAGTGTTTTAGCTAAAGCAGTATTAGAGGGAAAGTCATAGCATAAAAACGTCCATATTCAGAAAGAGTATCTGAAATAACCATAGCTCCTACCTCAGGAAGCTTCATTTTACTTCACGAAGCTGGAAGAATAAGAGCAGATGAAGCCAGAAGCAAGCAGAATGTTTTAGTTTGCTTTTCTACCACTCTGATAAACAGCACAACCCAAAGCAACTTTAGGAAGAAAGGGTTTATCTCACTTTACACTTTACAGGCAGCTATCATGGTGGGAAGCCAAGGAAGGAACTTGAGGCAGAAACCTAGAGACTGGAACTGAAGCAGAGACCATGGAGGACTGTTGCTTACTGCCTGGTTCTCCAGGGCTCCTTCAGTTTGCTTTTTTCCCATACAACCTAGGAACACTTGCTGAGGTAGTACCGCCCACAGTGGGCTGGGCCCTCCCACGTCAATCATTGATCATGAAAATGTCCCCACGGTCTTGCCTACAGGCCAATCTGATGGAGACAATTCCTTAATTGAGATTCCCTTTTCCCAGATATGTCCAGGTTTCTGTTAAGTTGACAAAAAGTAATGAGCACTCCGAGAAATAAACAAAGATGACATGGATGAAAAAGAAGCAAGGCACTGACACTGAGAGCTGATTTTTAAAAAGTTTTTGTTGTTGTTGCTTGTTTGTTTGTTTGTTTTCTAAGTCAGTAAACATCTATCCAGACCAGGAGGGTAGAGAAGCTATAAATGCCAGCATCAGAAAGGAGAGAAGTGACACTGTAGATTCTTCAGACATCCAACAGACACAAAGTTGTCCTAACATTTTTTCTACCCATAAAACTAAAAGATACTGACTATAGAATCGCATCTTAGAAGAAGCAGGTGACCCTGGCATCTACCAGGGAAACTGAACTTTAAGTCTAGGACCCCTCACGAGGACAACTCCAGGCCCAGAGGTTTCACTGCTGAATTCTACCAGACATGTACAAAGGAAACAATGCCAATCCTCAATTCACACTGCAAGTCAGAGCAGATAGGGGTCAGGAAGGAAGTACATGTGGGTAGTGGATCTGTTAATGATCTTCACAGGGGTGATATCACCACTGATAGGTCAGAAGTGTCAAACTGTATTCTCTGAGTATATGCAGCTTGTTATTTCTCATGACACCTAACAAAGTTAATTTTGAATCCAGGACTGATTAATTTCTTTGCTCCAGTCAATGCTGTGTGGAGGCCCAGGCAGGAAGGTGGTGGCATGTGCTAATATGTTTGTCAAATATGGCAAGGTATCAAGTCAGCACTGACTGCTCAGAGAGGCTCCTGGCATACACCAAAGGCACTTACACCTACTGCTGCAAGCTTAAAAATAAATCCAAGCTTAAGAGTAGGGCACAGGGGAACCCTGGGGTGGTGAGGCTGAGAGCATTTGAACAGAGATCACAAGAGTGGGCACAATGACAGTTCTCACAACACTCTGCTCTCTTTAACCTCAATTCAATTTGTTCCATGAGGTTACATTCCCCCAGCAGAAAAGGGACATCAGGAAAGAGGATACAGGATGCGGGAGAGCTGAGAGAGAGAAAGGAATGGGCCACCCTGTCCCACAGAGGGCTGGACCTGAGACTCATCTTTCAGTCTCCTGAATCTAGCTTCTCCTCAGGCATTCAGATTCTGGGGTTGAGAAGGAAAAAAGCAGAGCAAGGTTCTGCAACCCATCAAGATGGTTCATGAGAGGAGGACCAGGGCAACCAGCAAAGCTCCAGCCTCAAACCACTGATGCATGCGTGCTGAGTTCATAACACAGCGGAGCAGAGAGAACATCGTCACCAGGAGGAAGATCCTTAAGGCTGAGGAATTCCTCCCTCCTCAGTCACCATCTTTCCCAGGACTGTGTGGCCCAGTTCTTTCATGCAGAAGGTCCTAGTGATCCTTGTATTAGGCCTTCACTCATCAGATTAGAGCATAAGTATTGGAGCTCCTTGCTTTCCTACTGACCACTGAACCTGAGGCAGCCTAAGGAACGGCCCCTCCTCTCATACACCCTTGTAGATTTACTTGGACCTTCCTAGTCTGCCTAGCCCGGGTCTGCATTTTGGGGTATTTGGGGGGGGGTGTCCTTCTTGTATCAGTGTACATGCTACCTTTTAGGGCTGTAGCAAGCACATAAAGAGCACCTCCATCACAGAGTGCAGTGACATGGCTGGACAGTGTTAGCTACCTGTCTCAATGAGGAGGGGGCTCACATCCTAGCTTTCGATCCTATAGCTCCCTTGGGACTAGCTTGTTCATAGAACAGGAAGTGTACCATCTGATGTCTCACTGCTCCACATCCAGAATGCCTGTCTTAGGAAACCTTAAGGGACTCTGGCTCTTGGCCCTAACCAAGTGGGAGGAGCTAGAGCCCCTCCCTAGAGGCAAAAGTAAAAAAACGCTTGTTCCTGAGGCCTGCTAATTTGCCCTAAATGCCCACCTTCCCTCCCTCCCAGCTCAATTACCTCTCATACTCCCCTCCTTACCTCAACCACTAACTTCCCTCTCCTCCTCCCATTGCTTCCTACTTCTCCTCTCTATCTCTCCCTTTTCTCTATCTTCCATTCCTCAGTTCCCCCAGCCCTGCTCCCTATGTGAGCATAATGGTAAGGCATGACACTCCCACATCAGATTGGCTTCTACAGGCTCAATCACAAGATGGTGTGGTCAGCTGAATCCTGACTGTCTGGTTAGGTTGGGAAGAGTCAGTGGCAGTGGCCAAGAATTAATGGAAAATAGTTGTCCCCTCCCATCATCTTGTGGTCAAGGATCATAAGGAACAGAGTTCATAGGTACATTAACTGTGTGGTTCTTTTGTGAACACCGAGGATCGCCACGTCTATGAGCAACTGGAAAGAGAAAGAAGGAAGTCTTTTTCTGATCTTCCTCAGCAAAGGTTGTCCTCTACCCACAGCCCTTGTCCCAAGTCAAAGATGAGGTGGTAGAAGTTAATAGATCACAGGTGTCAAGGCAGGAGACAGTCAGCAGAGCTAGGTTTCATTAAGTACCACCAGAGCTCTGGAAGAAGTGAGGCCTTGATCATACCCTGGATCACTGGTCATTCAGAATACTCTTGCCCCAGCAAGCATCCAATGAGCCGTTGACCTTCTCTCTCTAGAACAGAGTTCTGCACCTCAGTAATGACAATCATCCTGGCCTCCCATCCCTCTGACCAAGCTGCCACAATGTTCATCTGCCTGCAGCCTGAGACTCTCTGGACCACTGTCTAACACAAAGCTTTGAGAGCAAGACTGAGAGCTTAGAGGTCGTGATGCAATCCTTGGAACCGCAGTCTCAGGTATTCTAGCTGAGGTCACATGGTAGCTGAAAGCCAGACACTACCTGGACCCCGTGCAAGGTCAGACAGTAGACTCTGGGGACAGAGGCTGGGGCCTACGTAGAGCCTTGCCAGAGCAGAACCCAAGGTCTCTCTGACCGATCTGTGCCTGAACCTTGTTGGAGGAGCAGTCAGGCTGGGAATTGGGCCCCTAAGAGATTTCCTAGGCAAACCATTGCCTAAGGCTTAGTATGGCCAAGAAGGGAAGAATCTGTCTATAGCTTAGACCACATCTTAACATGCCAAGGTTGAACCAGATGAGGGGCCTGACACTTCAAAACTGACTTTTCTCCCTGCTGAGAACTTAGTGTGCTCACTGAACACTTACTATGAACATCCTGTTAGGGGGCCCACCCCTCTTAACCCTCCACAGACTGTCAGTCAACACTGTAGCTAGCTAAGTGGGTGGCAGGGCCAGAGAAGCATAGTTGTGTGTGACCCTGATATCAGGCTCAGGCAGCACCATTTAGCAGGCTTCCAGTGGCGTGGCACTAGCCGCCTACAACAAGGGGGTATGCCCTTGACTGCTTCATGTTGTCTATAGTTTCTTTGTTTCCTTTGGGTCTTAGTAAATTTGCTTTTGGTGCTTTTTAATTCATTTGGGAAGGTCCAAAAGAAAGAGGTCTCTGACTGTCCTAGCTCTCAGAGGGGAGGGGGGGCTGACTGGGGAGTAGCGTCCTACCCTAAACTCCTAGGGCCCCTCTCTCATGTGAGTTCCCCTTCCTTCTCACCCACCCAACACCAGCCTAGCTCTTGGTATCTAGAGAAGCAATGTTAGAAGAACAGGGGAATAAAGATAAAAGGAGGAGCCATAGGGAAGACGCATGTCTAACACGTAACACATTAAGAATAATCACCTGGGTTGATTGTCCAAAATCCACGCGGCATGTCTAATAGTGTTGAATGTCCATCCTTATCTAGACATTGCTTACAAGTGATCATAGACACCAAATGTCTAGCCAGCCCCTTACATTTTGTCTTTAGGACCTCTGGAATGGGCAGGGCCGTGTACTTCAGAGATTCTCCCAACAGATCTATATCTCTTCCCCAAGAACATCCTGAGGACTACTGTTCCCAAATCTCTAATCCCACCTCAGCACATCAGAAATCCTTCCCGCTACCTTTCTCTCTCCAAGGTCTAGTCCAGGCAGAGAGAGTTCTTGTTCCTGAATCCTGGACTATTACTATCTAGTTTCCCCCACCCCACCCCAGTTTCATTTGCCAGAGTCCTCTTGGGGGTCCCTTGAATTTGCTCTTGGGCCTCCTCTAAGCTACAGCCCTAATAGCAGCCTCAATTCTCTTCCCTCATCAGACTTATCTACCCACTCCACACCTCCACACAGGGGTAGACATGGGAAAGAAGTGACTCCTTCATTTAGGCAGGGGGCAGAACCTAGAGAACTACGTTAGAAGATTAACTGATTAGCAAAGCTGGGCCAGTAGAAAACAGAACCTCAGATGGATAACAAGAAGTACATAAAGGATTATGTCAGAATGAGCCCTGCCACACAGGAAGTCCCCAGAGGGGAGGGAATGTGAAGCCAAGTGGAGAGGGAGAAACTTCTGAGTGGTGTGGCTACAGTGGCTGTGCTACCTCACACTTAATGAGGGGAGAGAGAGCTGGGACAGAGCTCCTGTGGCCTCAGTAAACTACACTATATGCTCTCCACTTAGACATACACACCGATATGCATATAGAAATCAACACACAAAAATACACATATGTACACACACTCAGTCACGCACAAAGGCTGACGTGCTTAGGGCCTTTTGGTACCCACCATTGTCTGGCACAGACATCCCATTTCTTTGTCTCTCCCATTCTATAGCCCCAACGATCCCCTCACATGGAGCCTCAGGATGCTTTTATTTTTGTTGTTAATTTTGGACTTTAGCCATTTTTTTTTCTCATCTTGCCTCTGATCAAACTGACAACAACAGAGTATGTGACTTGTAAGCAGAATTCTGAAATTGAGATTCCAAAGCCCCGGCCATGGTGACCTTACCACCCAATGCCTACCCTTAGCTGTTTTTATAAATCATTGCCTTCTCGGGTGGCAGTTCACAAAGGCCTACTGTTGATGCTGGATTCCTCACGTTCTCCAGCATCCTTCACTCTGCTCCCACACAGAAGGACAGAGCCACCCCTACCCCCGACCCCTCGCCTCCAGCAGCCTTGCTGGTCTGAGCCATGTGTTCCCTGGAAAGCCCAATCTCAGAATCACCTCCTCTCATGGACCATCCTCCCCTCAAAGCACTGTGGTCCTCAGCGCCATGTCTTCCCTAAACCCACACCCCCCCCCCCAGAAGGTCACAGTCTCTGAGGACTACATCCTCCCCACAGATTTGCATTCCCAAATCCCCACTGTGGTTACTTGACAACCTCCCATTATCACTTGTCTGGCTTACCTTTAAAGCCTCAATGGGTGCTGCCAGCTGGCAGCTCCTCATAGGGATGGGACCTATGCATTCACTGTGTACCAGGTACACACCTCACTGTGGAAACAAAGGATCTGCATTCCTCTCAGGACTAAAAACCTCTTTGGGAGACCTCTATTCCAGATGCTATGGTGGAAAGGCTGGAAGGAGGGCTCTTGGGCTTTTCCCAGAAAAGTGAAAAAGTACTTGGGACAAAAAGACTGGAAAAGGCCAATAATGGCTGCCTGGTCCTTTATTAAAAAGGTCCCAGAGATATGTCAAGCCTCTCTCTGGAAAGCTCCCAGACTGTCTTTATATTCATCCTACAAACACAAAATGGCTGTCCCATAGACCCGCATTTTGGATCTGAAGTAACCCGTCTTCCACCCATGATAATGATAGGCTTATTGTGGTCAGAGGTGGACAAGGAGGTGGGCACACCCAGACTGGATCTGGATACCACTAACTCCTACTAATAACACTCTAGGAGATGCTGTCCCCAAATTTACTCTGGAGAAAGACATGCACAGTCTGTCTGGGATCAGTTCCCACCACACCTCAGTGGCAGCTTGGATTGTAGCTATAGCACTAATGAGGACTTCCCACCTCTACTTGTGGGACCAGAGCATCTCTAAGCCCTAAACAGGTCCTTCTAGATAATGTGGTTCAGGAGCTGTGGCAGCCTGGCCCATCAGGCCTTGCTGGACACTTGGACTCAGTGCCAGGCTCTCCCAGAAGCCAGTCTTCCTTCTTTCTTAGCCACAGGAATTCCACAGAAGTCCTCCCAGCTGAGGATGTACTTGAGAGCCTCATTTCATGGGCAAGGACTCAGACCATGACTAATTTATTACCAGAGACCTACAACACAGACAGGAAGTCATGGGTCTCTTGAAGTCAAAAGTTTGAACAAAGTCACAGTAGCCTGAATTCAGGATATTACAGGCTTGGTTCCTGGATCCTGCCTGGTTCTTTACCTGTTCTGGTTTCTGGAAGCACCTATATCTCCAGATTTATACTTTACAGGGCCCTGTGCCTGTAGTAGGATCATTGGAGAATCAAGAATAAACCGCTTCCTTTGCATACCAGGCCCCAGAATCAGGACAGGACTTCAAGGCCATGTAAATGAAAGACGGGATTCAGAATGAGGTAGAAACACAACTGTTATGAATCAAAGAAACAGAAATTGCTATTTAGAAACTTTTGCAGTTCTGAGGTTCAAGTACTGGTTGGTCCCAGAAGAGGAAGTAGAGGGATTATTGAAAACTAAAGAAGGCCTTTGTGCTCTCCCTGACCATCTCATGTCTATGCTCAGGTTAGAGGATGTCAAAACCAGCAACCACAGGTTAGCCATAGACTAGCTGTAAGGAGTTGAGTGCCACGATTAAAAAGACACTGGCATAATCTTGATGAACATGCTACATGAAAGTGTTTGTCTCACCTTTTCTACGATTTTTGATATTTAAAAAAAAAATGGTCTCAATATTGTTAATTTTATAGTCATGGGGGAAAACTTTAAAAACCAGTATGGGGAAAGGTTTTAACTGCTTTAAGAAATCATGGCCCCATTAAGAGACTCTGGGTGGTACATGCTCACCATACATTCCAGAGACCCACGCAGAGTCTCTGCTCTGACCTAGAATACTCAGAACCTTCCAGAAGTAGGATACATGGGCTGTGGGTCAAAAACTACTCAAGCTATTGGATGCTCCCAGTACAACATAACTGCAGGAGTCAGAGTTTAAACCTGGGTGGCAAGACTGGCAGAAGAAAGCTGGAGAGCAGAGGCATGGCTTTGCCACTCTGGTAGACTGTGGAAACTTCTAGAAGGTGGAGTACTGGTGATCCTGGGGATAGGGAGGAGCACCAATGTCAGAGGCCAGGTCAGCCTGGCTCATGAAGGCGGCAAGGGGATGTCACAGCAGGTGACCTGCAGGCAAATCTGTTAGTCTGTGGCTCTAAGTTCTTAGGGCAAGCAAATCATTCCTTGTCTCTACCAGAGAGGCACCGCATTAGGCCACTTTTCCTAAGAAAAATGTGACGACCAAAGCTTGCAATCAATTTTAAGAGAGCAAAATGATGTCTATTTTCTCGGAAAAACTGCTGATCTGCTCCCAGGCAGGCAGAAGAGGGATCCTAGGGCTGATAGGGCCTATATGGGGTTAGATCGCCTACCTGGACCTCTGACGACCCTGGGACCAGATCAATATGAAACCACCAGAGCAAGATAGGGACACCCACATAACCAGCTTGATATTCCCCCTCATCCCAGTGTCCCACAGGGTGGGTGAGTCCTGCTGTACTCTTGTGACATGTCATATTCAGTCTCCTAAGCAGGTACCACAAGGCAGGCAATGAGGTACAGGACGCATCAGGGACTGGCTGGAAGTGGGAGTGGGGTGGAGGTGACAGTACAAAGGATAGGGACAGTTCAGGGTGTGGGTTTGCCTGTTTGCCAAGAAGTAGCCAGTCACCACTGAAATCCTTGGGGCATACAGCCATTAGGAGGAGGCCTAACAAGCACTCACAGATATTTCCACTTCCTATCTGTAACATGAAGCCCCAGTTGGTTTTGGAAATGGAATGGGCTGCCCATGTACAGGAGGCTGTCCTCATATCCTGAACTTGCCAAGTCTTAGCCTCCCAATGAAGCTTGGCTCTCCCAGTATGCTCAAGGTACTGGGAAGGGCCACACAGTTCTCAGAACTTGACCAGAATGTAGCAACTCTAAGAACAGGTCCTGTGTGCTGGGACGCAGACAGGAGATGGAACCAGCAGCGAGGTCTGATCCACAGGCTTAAAAGAGAAAATGAAGTAAAAGAATCACAGTGTCTGGGCTTTGTACATACAGTCCAAGACATCATATAAGGCAACAGGAAAGGGCACAAGGGTAGGCAGTAAAGGGACAGGGGACAGTGCAAGGAGAGTAGACAGTGTTGGGGGGTGTGGACGGTAGAGGGGACAGTGCTAGCAAGGGGCAGAGACAGTACAGAATGAGGCAAGGGGTCGGGTCAGCGGGATGAAGGAAAAGGCAGCAGAGAGGATGGTACAGGAGGAGGGGACAGTGCAGAGATAGGAGAGTAAGAGAGTAAAATGGACAATGCAGAGAAATGGGAAGGCGAGGGAGATGGAGACAGTACAGGGTAGGACACAAAGCAGATGGAGGAAACAAGAGAAAGGGACAAAGGAGGGAGAGGAAACAGTGGGGCTGTGTATGGGGCTGGAACAAGGGAGGGCAATAGAGGGGAGAAGGATATGGACGGAGGGGAGAGTGCAGAAGGGGACAGCATGGAGGCAGAGAAGTATGTGAATTTTGGTAAAAAATGGTGAAATTTGGGGCACAGGTGGTCCAGGACTTGAGCTTCTACATTTCCCCCCTGGATGGAGTCACAGAGCAGTTTCCACTACTTCATGGTGTTTGTCCTCTGGGGAGGCAGCTTTCACCCAGTATGGTGGCTCTACCCCAACTCTGGTTCTGTTCCAGTAACAACCAGCCTCAGCCATGGAAAGAGAAACTCCTACAAGGAGCCAGGTGTCCACCTACACATTAAATATAAGTTGTCTACAAGTGATGCCAGTACCTCTCAGCCCCAGCCCCTTGGGCCCTGCCAGCTCCAGCAAAGGTTCTTTCAAAGAGGCCACTTTCACACCTGGGAAGCCCTGCTCTCTCCAGTCTTGTATAAGCAGCCTCACTCCCAGGTGAGTCCAAAGCCCATCCACCTGCATCAAGCAAGTCTGACCCCAATCTCCTGTAGAGACAGGTGGTGGCCAGCCCACCAATCCTGTTGTGCAGCTTCCTTGTAGGCTGAGGGGAGGGACTGGGAAGGGCTCGACTGGGCATGGCATCTGTGTGACCTAGTCCTGCTAGCATAAAGTATCGTAATCACCAGTCACGGTGGGGCCCAGCCCTTCACAGACTACTGCTTAGCATCCTCACCCATGGGCACCTGTTTCTTGTTGTGACCTGTAGACCTGTACCAGCGCAAACTGAGCTGGCAAACACTACAGTGTGCACACCGAAGCTAGTATATCAGTAAACACTACAGTGTGCACACCTAAGCTAGCACATCAGCTTGCTGCTCATGGGCTGGATCAATCTCCCCTAAGTCTTGCCTCAGAGGCTGCATGGGAAAAGCACCTGATGAATAAACACAATTATTGGGTCTGTTTACCCCTGAGGCCCATGGCTGGAGGGGGACAGGATACCCCAACATGCCAAGGAACTGGTAAGGGCCACAGAGTTGTCAGAACTTGAACAGGAGGCAGCAACTCCAAGAACCGATGAGGTCCTAGCCAGGCCTCTAACAGGACATTTGGGGACTCTGTGTGCATTTGGGGAAACTCAGGGTCAAAGGACAAGACTGGTTCAAATGAAGGGCCCATGAGCTAGGACACACAGATGAAATGCAACCAACCCCCAGCTCCCTATATTGGAATAAATATTCTTTGGGTTTTTTTGTTTTGTTTTGTTTTTAATTGTGTGTGTGTGTGTGTGTGTGTGTGGAGAGAGAGAGAGAGAGAGAGAGAGAGAGAGAGAGAGAGAGAGAGAGAAAGAGATTGCTAGATTCCCTGGAATTGTAGTTATAGGCAATTGTAAGCCACCTAGCATGAGTTCCCAACATGGGAATTGAACACAGGTCCTTTGTAAGAGTAGCAAGTGTCTAACCATTGATCTTTCTCCGGATTGGATATTTTTTGTAGCCTTTGCCTCTGACCTAAATGGAAATGGAGTAAATTCCAGGTGAAGATGAGGTCACCGGAGCAGGCCCTAAGTCAATGATCTGTATCCTCCCAAGACAGAAATTTGACACAGACCCACACATGGCAGGGAAAGCAACACCAGAGTAAAATCGTTACAAGCCAAGGATTCCTGGAATCACCAGAAACTATAAAGTCCCTCCTGGAGTCTCCAGAGGAAATGTGATTCTGCTCACACCCATTCTGGCTTCCAGGACTGTATGAACGAAAGCCTACTGTCTAAGCTTCAATTTGTGTAGCTTACTGTAGGGAAAACCCACACCCTCTGAAGAAATGGGCCATTAAGTAGATTAGTCCCTTGGTATTCAGGGATTTGCTGTGTGCATTTGGGGAAATTCAGGGTCAAAGGACAAGACTGGTTCAGTGGGAAAGGTGTGGACAGATGCAGAAAGCAACAGTGGCCTGGTAGGAGCAAAGGAGGAACACGTCCCTTAAGCTAAGCAGAACCATCTGGAACTGTCCAGTGAGCAAAAGGTCTTGGGACGGCAGGCCACAACTGAGCAGAGAAGGCTCAATGCAGGTACCCATTTATGGGTTAAGATGGATGTAATACTGGGCTCAGATCCTAGTCTTTACTCTCTAGAACGGGAGCAGCCTCCATACAGTCTGGAAAGGTTCTCAACTGCAAAGATGGCCTTTTAAAATAGAAAATCAAATGAAGGGAAAAATTAAACAGTATTTGTTCCATACATTTCCATCACAGGAATAACAAGGCTGAGTCATAGACATGGAAGACCCATAGCCATCACTGTCCACCATAACCTAGTTCCCACCAATATATCAGGCCAAATCCAATGCCTGAAAATAACTTTGTAAAAACACTATTAAATGGCACACCAAGGCATCTTTTACAAAAAAAAATATAATAACTTAGGTTTACATTTTACAGCAGTTCCAATGGGTCAGGGCATCCTTGGCTGGGACTTAAGGGGTCAGAGCAGCATGTACCTTCCCAGTTCTAGCACCAGGCTGGGCCCATGCCACCAGTCTGTAATCTCTATCAGGATCTGACAGAGCGACTGAGACCACAAACCATGGCTCATCTGAAGGACAACAATACTGTGTCACCCTGCAAGTCACTCCATATTGATTTCACAGGGGTTTATGCCCATTTCTTCTGCTTTCCTGTACATCCTTTGAAAGTCACTAAAGCGTGGGGCACATCCAAGTTGTGCCTCCCCAAAGTGCACATGTCCAGTGAAGAGGAATTCCCCATGCCCTGGTCGTACTCCACACTGCAGCAGTGTTGTGACATGGCCCAGCCAGTGGCCATTGTCCTCAGGAGCTGGCTGGAAGACCCTGCTCTTCTGCCTGTGAAGTCTGCTCACCCGCAGGTAGATGACTGACACTTGCTGTTCTGGTACATGGGTGACATCCTCAATGAAGCCTCGGACAACTGTAGAAGAAGATGACAGAGGTCAGCAAATCTAATGGGTTCTGTCAGCCATGGCAGGCACATAGCACATGTCACCCTGGGTATGTCCCTGGCTGTCAAAGGCATTAGAACTGGACATGAAGCTGTTCTAGTCACATGGCAGCCTTTTGAAAGCTCAACAATGAGCAGAAGTCTGCGATATTGATACTGTCAGACAAAGATATGCCACTGGGCATCACCTACACAGCGCATGCTCTCTGGGTAAGAACAAGAAAGTAAGCAAAATGCTTTGTAGTTCTGGGTCCCATCAGGTGCCACAGTGCAGCTCAAGGGACAAGAATGATGAGAGGGGAGGTGACAGGGAGCAACTTGTATTAGGTAGCTGGGTGGGGCCTGGAGAGTGGAACAGTAAGGAGTCAAGATTCCACCAAGTGACAGCTCTTGGCTTTTGGATGAGGGTTTGAGCACAGCCAGCTGGACCCCAGCTTAATGTAGCCACTATTATGGCAGCAGTTCAGCAAGGACTACCCCTGGTCTAAGAAGAACACTGTGCAAATATTCTGGCTAGGAGCCTCCAACCCTCAGGAAACATCCCTGACTCCAAAGGGGCTGTCACAACCCCAACCACCTGGATGAAGAGTGGGCCAAGCTCTGGGCTGGGGCTGGCACAGGGACGCACCAGGCTGCCCTCTGAACTAGGTTCCCAGAGCACTTCTGAAAATTTACTGGGAACTGAAGGACTTCCAGAGTCCCCAGGAGGTTGTGAGCTGCTATGCACAGTGAGAACACACTGACACACCTAGAATGCAAACACCACCTCTGCCTGGACGCCCGGTGTGCAGACTCACCTTAGTGTATACACAATGCACTACTCCCTGTGATTGCAGGGTGAAGCCAGGTTCAGCAGCTTCAGCAACCCACCCTCCCATACACACAGAGAGACAAGAAATCAGGGCTGACTTGGGAAAGCCCTCAGACCCTGGGAAGACAACCACAGGAACAGACTTACCAAAGTCACTGGTGCAGACGGCAAGGAGGACCTCAGTGTCACTGCAAGGCCGACAGGGGGCTGAGGAAGAAAGACAGGGTAACAGAGTAAAAATACAGCCTAGACAGCACTGCTTAGTCACAGACCCTCCCCAGTCCTGACACTGCAGAATACAAAAGGCCTGCCTCCCTGGCCTCCCTGTGAGGGCTCATGGTTGAATGAGAGAGAATCATGGTGAGACCTCTGGCCAACTCCAACTCTACCATATGAGTGATCAGCAAAGAAGGAGGCCGAAGACCAACTTCTGACAAGCCAGCCACTAATTCCAAGGGATCATTTGGCCCGCATAGCTCATACTGTAGCTGCTATAACATGCATCCAGAAAAAGAGAAGGAGCACCATGCCACTCACTTTGTTAGTGTAGTTCCAAATAAACAACTCTACTCACTTAAAAACAAAACAGCAATAAAAACAAAGCTGTTCTTATAAGCCTGTGACAATGCAAAACTAACCCCAAGATGAACTGAAACCACACGTGGTTACTACCCAACCAAGGTACCCTCCTGCAGCTTCCACACCCACAGCCTAAAATGGTGTGGGTATCTCAATGCAAAGCAGACCCCCTACTGCAGCCTGATGTCTACTCCCCAGATCACAGCCCCAAAGGAGAATCTCACTCTGCCCATCTTCCCTGGGCTTTTCTTACAAGAACCAAGGCTGTGGTTCATCTGCAAAGGGAGTGTTGACTGGAATGTGGGAGAGTGGGCATGTTTGGGAAAATCTGTCTTCTGAGGATATGGGCTTTTGGGCTGGGGCCATCAGTTTACCCCCTGCTCTGGGCCTCATTAAGCCTTGGGACAAGTTATATACTGTAAGAGCCCATCAAATTGAGTCTTATTCACAGGTCTTAGGCTTGAGACACCCAGAGCCTGGGACTTAGCATCTTACAGAGAACCCAGACGTACATATACTCTCACTGGTCAATTACTTATATTACTCATTCCTCCAGTAATAGCTGCCTCCTGCCCTTCACCCCACTTCCCCTGGTGTGAAACAGAAACTGTGGCTCGCTCGGCAGCTTCTCTACAAACCAGAGTAGATTCAAGAAGATGGAAGCTTGTTATCTGCTGTGAATTATGTCTCAAGGCTTTGTCTTCAGTTTCCTGCTTTGGGCCCAATTCTCCAATAAACAGAAACCCTGCGGTACGATATCGCAGACAAATTTCCCCGGTAGCCATTCTCCTGCAAAGGCTTTGAGGAAGTCCTCGTCTTAGGGCTCCTTGGTCCTGGAAGAGGTCAATGCTATCTACATACCTGGAGGCCACATACCCTGACCCCAAGTGCTGGTGACTTGGCCCCAAGGGAAACAAGACTGCACTCATGTGGGTGGAAGGCAAGAGAGCCATGTGTCTCCAGGCCAACAGAAGTTGAGAGAAGCCTTATCAGGTCCTGAAGGAGTAAACCTGAGACAAAGTCTTGGGGTTTACAGCGTCCTAATCAAGCACAGCTCTCTGTGGACCCTTGAGCCGGGCGTGTCTGGGGCCCTATCCTTTGGACCCACCCCAGAAAGGGGGTGGGGCACCTCAAGCCTAAGCACTTGCTGACTCACCCACCCACCCACTCACCTGCAAGCACTTCTGCTTCTATTTAGTTATCAGAAAGGAGAAGCCACCAAACAAGTACAACCTGTTGGCATCAGCTTGGCCCGTCAGAAAATGAAACACTCCCAACCCCAAGCCAGCTCCACCTGGAGAGAAAGACTCCCAGAACCCAGTTTGCTGGTCCCTTGGATGTCCACCCTCAACTCTGGTTGCCCTGAAGCCCCTTTCCTTCCCGTGATATTTGCTTGGCTCACCACAGTCCCCACCACTGATGTCACCTGAACCTCAACACTGAAGCGGCTGAGGTGTGTGGTTTCTGTAGCGCGCTGCTCATCCTCACACTGACTAGGAACCAGTGCTTGTACTACACAGGCAGATATGGGTTGGTCTTGTCTGGAGCACAGACAGGGCCTGGCTATACAGGAGACCTCAGGGACTAACATTTTGGGTAACATTAGATTCAGAGCATAGTGCAGTGCTCTGGGGAGTTAACCTTAGGTGGCTGATCTGTGCCCACAGGCTATCCTGGTGACCACAGTCTACCTGAGGGCCCCCTTCAGGAGGAAGGGCAACAGACATAAGGGAAAAGGTCAAGTGTTCAGGCCACATAGTGTTTAGAGTTGGAGTTGAGGGTCCCCAGAAGCTACCCTAAAGCACCTCAAAGTGAAAGGTTAGCTAAGTTGAACGAGGGCTGCTCCTTCCCGTGGAGAGGAGGTGAAGGGCAGTGACCCAAGGCCTGGACATGTAACCTGAAACAAGTCCCTAAGTTCTGCTCTCTCTCTGTGAGTTGTATGTGCAGGGACCTCAGCTGCTAGCTGCAGAGAACATGTAGAGACTACCCCCTTTAGGTGTGTGTGGCCTGGCTCATAACTACCTGCAGGAAATGTCCCTTTGTCAGGCTAGGCATCCTGCAAACATGTGCAAGCCTCAAGGAGTTGGCACCATGAGTGACAACTGAGCTAAGGGGCCCACCTGAAGGCATCCTTGTCCTAATTCTGACCTTCATTTTTACAGAAACTCAATGTGGGTACTAAGGACCTCCATCTAGGAAGAATTATTAATCAGATTCAAGTTCATAGCATCTGTAGAAAGTGAAGATTGCAGATGCTGACATCACATTTCCTGGAGCCACTTTGGAAATCAGGCAGGAAAGCTCCTAAAAGGAACTAAGTGAGGATAAAGAAAACAAGATCTAAGCCTCCTGGGGACAGATTCCAGTGAGGGCTCATCCTAGGCACAGTCGCCAGAAAGCAGGGAGAGCAAACACAGGCAAGAATAGTTGGATGCTAGGAAGGTCTGCAGACCCTGTAAGCCAGACCAACTGGTGTGTGGGCAGCACTGTCTAATAAGAACAGGGAAGTACTTGTTTTATAGCCGGGCGTGGTGGCGCACGCCTTTAATCCCAGCACTCGGGAGGCAGAGGCAGGCGGATTTCTGAGTTCGAGGCCAGCATGGTCTATGAAGTGAGTTCCAGGACAGCCAGGGCTACACAGAGAAACCCTGTCTTGAAAAACAAACAAACAAAAAAAAAGAACAGCCAGAATGACACCCATAGTTCCAAAACAAAAATCTCACACACCAGAGCCCTCTAAGGTCTCTAGAATACCTTAGGATAGGCGGTAAGTACAGTGGTTTAACAGGAGCAGAGAAGCAAGACACACCTGGGCAGAGTGGCCTAGGAGCTAAGTCCTGGGCTTCTTCAATGATCGCCACTACCAGGTGCCACCCAAAGGACAATGTGACCAAAGGGTTCTCTGAACCGCTCATCCCTGCAAGGAAGTCAGTGAAGACCACACTGTTCTTTACCCAAGATTGAGAGAGGGTTAAGATGAAAAAATAATCCCAAGAAAATCACAGTGGCCTGAGAAACCACCAAGGCAGAAACTGACCAGAGGATGCACAGCTCCAAAGACCATGCCCTTTGTTCTTCAGCCTCCAGGGCACGATGCTTCCTTCAGCTTCAAGACACGACCACCTCTGGGCATGGTGGTACACATCTTTAATCCCAGCACTCTAGAGGCAGAGGCAGGTGGATCTCGGTGAGGCTGAGGACAGTCTGGTCTATATGGCAAGTTCTAGGACGGCCAAAGCTACATAATAGAAAGACCCTGTTTTCAACAGAACAAACAAACCAACCAACAAACAAGATATGGCCTTCCACCATCACACCATCAGGGACACACCCAAACTCTGAGTCTAGCAAATGGACATGAGCAGTGGGGCCCCATGCAGCGTCTCAAGCCTATTAGCAACAAGCAGAGCAGGATTTAGAGAGGATAAGTAGACACGCTCAGAAGCAGCAGGCTCCACCCTGAGCCCAATGAGCCACTGACAGCAATATCAATGATAAGCATCCTGCTGCCCTCCTCTTCAGTGTGTGTCTGAAACGCCACTGTGGCCACCAACCCCCTCACGTGACACCCCCTCCCAGAGTTCCACAGCAATGGCCAAGGTCCTGAGCCCACCAGGATGGAATGGAACCAGGACACACCCCAGCTGTA
This sequence comes from Mus pahari, assembly GCF_900095145.1. Lineage (NCBI taxonomy): Eukaryota > Metazoa > Chordata > Mammalia > Rodentia > Muridae > Mus > Mus pahari. The sequence continues at coordinate 88,807,092 of NC_034603.1, read as the reverse complement.
CCTGACACCTGAACCAGACAGAATCTCACCCTTACTGGTCACCCTACAATCAGTTCTCCTACATAGCTGGGCAAAAGAGCTCAGCCTCCAGACGAAGTTTTATCTGTAGTCAGAGGTAGGGCCTTCACTATTCTGCCAGATTTCCCTAAGCATCAGAGGCAGTGCCAATGCCCAGATATCCTGAGCAAGGACAGAGGGGCAGCAGATGCAGGGCAAGCAGCCAAATCCAGCATGCTGGGGTCCTAGACGCCGGGATCACCTCTCATATGACCTATATATGCCCCTGGAACAACACTATACCCCACTTCTCTGGTCTTTAACATCCAATGCAGGTCACAAAGCAACTATACAATCCAAGTAAACATGCAGCTAATTCTGCAGACACTCGTGTGGACCTATCCTGAAGCAGTGGCAGGTTCTCTCCTTTCTGGGTGGGGATCAAGGCTCACCTGCGCATGGACACATTCTCTCATGCACTCTTGTCTAGGTTCCAACCCATGGCACCACAGTTCTCTTGAGTCAGCACAAATGAGAACTGATTCATCTAAGAGCTTGTCTGCCTCTGGCATAACCATCCAGGTTAGGTATAGTCTTCCTTCTCCAATGACACTGCCTTAGTTCTGTCTTATTTCTGAAGCTGCAACAAGGCCAAAGCAGGAAAAAAAGGGGAAGCCTGCTACTGGCCATAGAACCCTTGGAAGCGGTCCCAATCTGAGCTGGACAATGGTCAGCACTAACATTTCACACTACACATCCATGCTTTCCTTAAGCACTAACAGCTTAGGAACCCCCATTCTCCAAGAAAGCCAACTGTTCTGGCTGAGACCATCTCAACCCTGGTACTCAGGCAGTGCTCCCCAGGATGGGTGGCACCCAGCTCTAGGTAATACCGGTTTCTATGCCTGTTTTCAGGCAGTGCTAGAGTTGGACCAGAGCTCATAACCACCTCACTCTGAATTCCTGCCCTGAGTTCTGATAGTCACTATATAGTGACTGATATTGACAAAGTGTGCAAAATCACTGCAGGTTTGAGTTCACAGACATCCAGGGCCATGCAGGTGTTTGTTTTAGGACAATGAGGGAACCCTGAGGCTCAAACACAGCAAAGTCCTAGGCAGAGATAGCATAACATTTTACCTGGGACACTGCCTTGTCTGGGACGCTGTGGCCTGAAAGGTGCATAGAATACTGAATATAGGACTACAGCTAAATATCTATGCCAGGGCAACTGCCTTCCTGAAACCCCAGGAAAACCTGAAGCCACTCAACCGACCCCTACAGGTCTCTTTCCCTTAGCCTGGAGGTGTGGACATGGAGGTAGCAGACAGTAAAGGAAAGGAGAGAGGGCAGTTTTGGGGATCTACCAGTCATCCTCATTTATAAGCAAAGAAATAAGACCCTGATGGATCAGAGCACAAGAGGTGAGACTTGACTTCCCCTGCTGTAGGTTGGCATCTCTCTACTACACCACAAAGACACATCATTGATGCAATTTGCCCGTTGCAGCTGGTCTTTGCTACTTTGTGGGTTCTTCCTTTTCCCACCCTTTATCTTCCAGGTTTCAGTCCCTATCACTAGACAGGAGAGAAAGGAGAGAGAGGAGAGAGAGAGAGAGAGAGAGAGAGAGAGAGAGAGAGAGAGAGAGAGAGAGAGATCTGAATCTAATTTTTTTCTTGTTTCTTCTTTGAGCACAACTACTAACAAACCACATCCAACCCCCTTGAATGACCAACTACCACCCACCCCACTTCTTGGGGTCCTTGCATTTATATATTCCCTGAGAAGTTCCCAGAATTTCGAATGTCACACAATCACAGAAAGTATCTGTAGCTAGCAAAAACATGCCTCTGTGAGAGCAGGAGGCAAATCAGTCGGCAAAGCGGCCACATATCCCCAAACCGGAGATTAAAATGAAAACACTTTCTTATCACTATAGCCTGTCACACAGAAAAACATCTGCTGTGTCAAAACAAAAGAAAAAAACAAAAACAAAGAGAAACAGAGCCAACTCCACAGCTTCAGCTATTAGACACACTTGTCACCTCATTTGGACACATTTGGAGAAATGTGTGCCCAAACCTCATTATCAATCAGCATCCAAGATTGTCTCTGTGATAGGAGTTCCTGACCACTCTCTCCCAGTGGGGAGCTCCTCCCAGGTTTACCTACCCCAATTCCCAGCAGGCACCTGGCTACACACACCCCCTTTCTCAATCTCAGACCCTACCATGTACTTGCTCTATCTTGTGGAGATGGAGCTGGGTCAGCTGAGCTCTCCCTCGAGACCTTCTGTGCCTTCCTCGACCCTAATATCCATCCTCAAAAGCCTCTGGGATGTCACAGCTTTGTGCTGTTCTGTTTCCCACCCAAAACTATTTCAAGTCTATGGCAGACACCAAAACCCGGAACAGTTTGTGGGACAGCTGGAAGGGTAAGAGCTCCATCTCAAACGAGCTGCAAACAGTCCTTTAGGGACCAGAACTACAAGCCATTCTCAGGGATCACAGCCTCCTACCACCTCACTTCCCTCAAGTCAGAAGCTCCAGGGTCCTAAGGGTATACAGCAAAAAGAAGTCTTCTTAAAAGGGTTCTTGGATGAAAAGGATGTGTTCAGTTTTAAGATCCAATACTCTCTCACTTTGCAGTCCTTCAGTAGGACCAAGGATTCATAGGACAAGCATACCTCATTGAACCCATAGACATAGGAATGTTTCACAGAGGTGAATTCAGAAGGGAGTAGGGAAAACAATCAGGTGACCAGGTGAGCCTCCAATGTTACCTAAGAGTAGCAGCAGGACAGGTTAGCTAGCCCATGCTGTCCCTACACAGGGCACTCACCAGACAGCACGTGCAGGTCCAGTCCCCTCTGCCCACTCATCAGCTCATACTGGAAGCCTGTGGTCCTTCTGCTGATGTCCTGTTGGGGTGTCGCCTCCACAAATAAGCCTCCCTGCTCCAAGCTGAAGCACTGCACTTGGCCAGGTTCACCTCTGATGTCCCGCACCAACAGTCTTAGTTCTCCAGTTTTTTCCAAATAAATATTGGCTCCAGAGGAGTCCCTGAAAGGCTTGATGCACACAGTCAAGTTCTGGGCAGGTGAGAAGGTGTTGGGCCGTAGGTTAACAATGAGCGCCCCAGTTGGGTACATCCACTCCACAGAGCCTGCGGAGCAGCGCAGGTACACCTGCTCCACCTCCTTGCTGCGTGCCTCTCGGGTGAGCCCACTGTAGGAAGAGGGAAGAGAGTCAGCCAGGATCTCAGAGCTCAGGTCCCACGTGCATCACCCTATGCACAGCCTCACTCAGGAGCTACTCACACTCACCCGACACATGCAAAGGGAACCCACCTCTCTCAGCTTCCAGTGGACTTGCTCCAAGAGGAAAGCTGAGCGAGACCAAAGCTCTGATGGTACAGGCTACGCTGGCTTTCCAGACCCTAGATGCATCCACTGCTACGACCCAGGGCACCAGAGTCTTAGTAGCTTCCTTAGCCAAGGAAATGGCACCAGGAAGCTACAGCCAAGAATGATCTGGGTATTCCAAGACATCCAGCAGGACCACTGCACCACCCAAGGTTTCCAGCCACTCAAGGAAGTGGAAAACGAGGATAAAGCTTGTGTGTAGAGATGCCATGGGTGCACGACACATGTAATAACATACTCCGGAGAGCAGCTTCCAATCCAGCTGGAGGGGTAAGCCACAGGAAATGAGGTCTCGATTTTCCTTAAGGCAATGATCTGACCATTTGTCGTTCATTCTCAGACCTGAAGTTTATTTCACCAATCATATTTAAAAAAAATAAACCCGAGTACCATTAAAACAGAATTCATTATGAGGGTAAAGGAGACATCCCTGGGGGAGGAGGTGGGGAGAAGTCTAAAGAACAAGAGGACCTTTAGATGGGATTCCTAAAGTAATAAGTTTCCTAAAGTAATAGTTTGATCTCACATATGCCAAATGAAAGGATGCATGTAGTATGCTACACCCTTGTGAGGCAGTATTGTTAAAAAAAAAAAAAAAAAACTGAAGCTCCTGAAAATGCAGAAGTTTCTCCTGCTCAAACTATAAAGCAAAAGTCAGCTTGTTGCTAAGGTTACATCATAACCACAGTGGTCTTGGAAAGAAACCAGTGGCTTCAGCTAAGAGTTCTATTACATGTGTTTGGTTCTGATCAGATCCCAGACAGGTTCACCCACATTCTTAGGATTTTTATGCAAAATAAAAAAGGCTATATCCAGAACCTTGACTGAGTGAGTTACCAGAAACTTTTCTGCAGGAGAGAAAATGCATAACACATGGTGTACCTTTACTATGAGTGACTCATGCTTCCGGTCCCCAAAACCTCATTTTGTATAAAGGGCTACAGTAGTCTAAGACAGCAAGTCACCCCACGACCACATCAGAGAGAAGCATTGTGGGTGAACCCCTCCTGACCTGCTTCCCACCCCCACAAGGCTCTGGGCCAGGAGCAGCCAGCCAGCAGGCACTACCCAAGTCACACATGTAGAATAAACTTACAAATTACAGTCAATAAAACTCACACAAGTTCATCTGACACCTATGCAGGAATGGGCATAATTATAGTATTATATGAAAATTAGACTAAATGGGCACATGGCTAAAACCTAATTATTGTGTTTCTCTTTCTCCTGTCTCCAACATCAAGGGACAACTGATACTTACACTAGAACAGTCACAAACCTCAACTTACAAATATAAATTATATTTAATATAAAGCACCCAGCATGAGGTTTTGCTTCCTGAGAATCAAGAGCATGGAGGCCTCACTACAGAGAATCTGGGGGCCTCAGAGCACGGAGGCTCAGTGCAGCAGAGATGGATAAAGAGAAACACTATCCTCCACAGAATACTCAAGGGGACACGAGGCCAGCCCACAATGCCCAGACTTGGGGCTGCCATCCCAGCAGCCACCTGCACTATGTGGTGCCCACTACACCCTTGGAAAGAACATCATGAGGGCAGAGAGCCCACAGAATGAGGTACCTGTCATCCCACCTCTACCCCGGCTTCACTAGCTAAGGAAAGGATTAAGCGTTCATCCCAGGACAAGCAAGAATGTTCCCTCACACTCTCTTAAAATATTCAGATCACCAAGAAAACAACTAGCAGCTGGATACAGGAGCTTTCGCATCAAAACTAGTGCATGTGCATAGCCCATGGTTAGACAAGCAGAAACTGAAGTAAAGGGTCCCTCAGCCAGACAGATCTTTAACAAAGTCAGGGCAGGTTCCCACTGCAGTACCACCTAGTACCACAAATCTCCATCTCAAATACCTAGCATCATATCATCTTAAATGACCGCTGATCCACAGGACTTTACCATCATCGTGAGATACAGATGATGCATCAGCTCCACAAAATAAAACAACCATGGTCCACAGCTATAATGAGGCTACAAATACAGACAAACTGGTCCTAGTCTACACCATAAAACTGACAGGGATGATCTGATCATAAGGTAAACTGAATAAATGGTGTGCGTGCATGTGTGTGTGTGTGCATGTGCATGTGTATGCATGCGTGTGCATGTGCATGTGTGTGCATGTACATGCATGCATTCGTGCATCTGTGTGCATCTGTGTGTGTATGTGTGTGTGCCATGCGTGTGCATGCATGCATGCGCCTGTGTGCATGTGTGTGTGTGCATGTGCGTGTCTGTCCCAAGGAGCAGCACAATGCCTTGTACATGCTGGACAAGAACTATATGACTAAGCCATTTCACCAGCCCAAAGCTTTCTTTTCTTTTTTCCAATTAGCAAGGCTCACTACCCAGATGAACACAAATTTTAATGGCCTCGTGAAACAAAGCATAAATTCCAGATTGCTGTGAGGACCCAAGGATGTGAGCAGGGCTTGTTCAGGTACACTGCTAATACCCACAGCCCAGCTACTGGGACAAGACAAGGGTCTCTACAAGGGTTTTGGATCCAAGAGAAATCAAAAGGTTCTGCTGCTAAGTTTTGCCTTTCATTTCCTGTCTTACAGCCCAGGTGTGACTACGCCTGCCCAGTTCCCACTGATCACAGTGGGAAAGTTCATGGTCCACCTTTATGGCACTGGCTAATCAACACAGACGGTTCAAAATTTCCAACTTGATTCCTTGCAAACACCCAGCGTCTACATGAGTTAAGTGAAGTGGCCAGAGCTATGGAGAGCAACTCCCTTCCTACCAGAGGCCAGAATCCAACATTTTGAGGCTTGCTCCACCCAATGATTTGTACTAGACTGCTTGAAAAGAAAACACTAATAAACACTGGAGAGTAGCAAGCTTGTCATTATGCTGGGCAGTAGTCAACTGACCTGTGAAGTGCATTTATAAGGGGGGGCCATGCCTATAACAAAAGGGAATATTATGTGTTCTTCCAATCCTATCTACCTACCTACAACTACCAGACACCTTCAGCTGTCCTCTGCAGAGCTGTGCCCTGGGAAAGAAGCCCTCAAGGGAATCCCAGAATAGGAATGAGTTGGGGGAGAAGGACCAGGTAGGCATAAGGATGACCAGCTACTGGACAGTTCCCATTGCTCACACACCTTTGGAGGCCTTGGCCTGGCTCTGGAGAGGGACAGCAAGGGGAGAAGGGGAGTTCAAGGGAACAGGTAGCCAGCTCACACTACCCAGACTTGAGTTTGGGGGCTGCCACCCGAACAGTCACATGCATCACGAGGTAGTCATCTGGTTCCACTTAAATGAGAATGGACCCACAGAAATAAGGTGTCTTTTAGTTTGTCTCTACTCAGTCCCTCACTATCTGGGGGAAAGCCACCCCTCACCACAGATCCCCGGGCTTGGGGAAAGGTAGTCTTCCAGGCACACCGCCATCTAAGAACCTGGAAGAAAAGCAAGTGTCTGGAAACCTCATTTAAAGGCAGGCATTCCGTTTCTGGTTTTGGTCTGCTGGAACAGGGCACCCTAAGATCTGAGGTTAGAGTACACTAATTCAGCAGCGCAGGTTGTGAGCAGAGAGTTAATTACCATGAGGAAAGGGCAGCCCGGTAAGAGCTTAGCATCACAGGCTCATGGCCAGCTCTGTGATGGCGCCAGCGTTCCCGAGGCCAGTCCTCCCCCAGATCCAATCTGTGCTTGTCTGCCCCAAGCTCTACTAACTCCCTTCTCTTGCCAGGCAGAAGGGATTTCTGCTGGAGAGAACTCCCTGAGAGCTCCAACTCCCCGAAAGACCGGTGCTGCAGCGCTCAGGAAGCTGCTTTCAATTTTTCAGTCCAAGCACTCCAGAAGGAGTCTTGATGAGGGCTGATTTTGGTGTCTGTGGTTTTCTCAGAAAGTCAGGCACTGTAAGTGTACAAGATAACCATTAATGCCCTGCTTACGCAGATCCGGGCACTGCCCAACATCCACCTTTCTCAGAAAACCCTCTTGACCAAAATCATCACCCATTGCACGCATTGCCCCATGAGCCCCCTTCACTGGAGTTTGTGCTTCAGACCAGATAGTGTATCTCCCCTGGCCTGCGCAAGCGCCCTGCCCGTGGGATGAGCTACATCAGACCCCCACCGCCGTCCTAGCCCACGTTTTCAGCGGAGACCCGCATCAGCGCAGCGCGCTATGCAAACCGCTGAATTGGCAACTTGCAGCGTATAAAACTGGCTCTGCAAAGAGAGGGGGCCGGCCGCTGTGCCTGGCGCGTTCTCAGTGTCCAAAGTAGCTACAACTCCTCAGGCAACCCGCCCGCGCACACTTGTGACTTGTGCTTCTTTCCATACGTCACACTTCAGTTAAAACAACAGCAAAAAGTCCTCCGCTGTCACCGCTGATGGGGACCGAGAGAAAGGTGTCACAGGAACCCTGTGCCCTGCTGCCAAGGGCAGCTTGACCTTCACCAAGCGGGCTCAGGGCTCTACCCTACTGCATTTGGCCGCGGACAGGTGTCGACCCCATCTCGTTGCCCCAAAGACACGGCCTGAGCTGCAGCTGATACGGGTCTCCTTTGGACCCCCACGCTCTCCACGCCACAGCTGTCCCTCTAGATGAGCACAATCCCAACCCTTTCCTAAGAATCAGAAATCCCAACCGTTGGGAGGACCGAACATGCAGCCTATGGAGCCCAGGAAACCCACTAGGGCAGTATTACACGCGCGGAGAGTGGGCGTCTTCCGAGCTGGGACCAGATGCCACCAACTCTTTTGTTCTGAAACCAGAGCTGGGGCGGGGGTCACCGGACTTGGCCAGCATAGCTGTCCCTACCCCGCAAGCTCTGCCACTCGCTGCCTAGGGCTCCGGTCCAGGTCCAGGCAATCCACGCTGGAATCACTCGCAAGACTCACCTCCCCTTCCAGCTGCACAGGTCGCTGGAGTACTGAGCGCTCGCGCCGCCCAGCAGCAGGAGTAGCAGCAACAGCAGCGGTGGCGGCGGGGGCGGACCCGGCCCAGGGCCCGGGGACCGAGGCCACTGCTGCCCCGCGCGCCTCCGGGCCGCCCACACCGCACCCCGCATGCTCCGGCCGGGTCTGCGTCCGGTGCGTGCCTGCACCCACGGAATAGACTCTTGAGGCAGTGCGGCGGGAGGCGTGGGTCCGCGTGCGAGCTGATCACGTCGCGCGTCTATAGCCCATCCCGGCTTGCCCCTAGCCGCCCACCATAGGAGCCGCCCAAGCTGCAACCAGAGAAGCGCGCCGGCTGCCCCTAGAACCTCTGAGCTGGCAAGTTCCCGGACCGTGGTCTGGCTCAGCTGGGGGGCGGAACCGTGAAGCCACCCCGCCCTCGGCCGAGCTCCGCCCCCGCCTGGCCTTCGGCCCGGGCCAGCAGTTCCGCCCCGTGCGCCAGCTCACAGATCGGTGTCCTGCCAGCTCTAGCCTGGAACGCCCTGGTGTCACGCCGCAGATACTCAGTGGGCAGCATCTCGCCGCACAGGACAAGGGAAAGTGCAGCTCGGAGTGGGACAAACGACTTTGCAAAGAACGGGGAGGTGGGGTGGGGGAAGGTCAGGGAGGAGGGCTGGGACAAAGAAGCTGTAGGGATGGGGATGGGAGAGTTTGGGCCTGGGGGAACTGCACCATTTTGCATGAAGTGAAGAAATCTGAGCTCCTTCCAGCAGCTAGACACCATCTTTTAGACAGCCTGAGTGGCCTCGAGTGCACAGGGGCTATTGTGATGCTCACAACTCAAGATCAGTGGCTTCTTGGAGTTCCTGGCACCCTCCCTTTCTGTTCCCCAGCTCAAAATTTGCCTTGGGGGGGGGGGGAGGAAGGGAGGGAGGGAGGGAGACAGAGAGACAAAGAGAGACTGAGACTCAGCCATTAGTAAGCATTGGCAGCTTCTACGAGGTTATTCGAGGCTCTAGAACATCCATCCCACAGAAAGGCTTCAGGTGTGCACAGGCCACACTTCCAAGGGTCCTGTGATCTCTTCACTTTATCATCTTGAAGCTGAGGTTTTAGGCTGGATGCTTCTTTACAATGGAACCTACCTTGGCCAGTGTGGAGCTTTAGCGTCATTTCGTCTTGGTACCCATTCTATACTTCAGTAGTATCTCCTCTCCCGAGTTTGACAGCTCCAATTGTCTCCAAATATCCTTCCAACAAAAACAAAAAATAACCATCTGAGAGCCCAGTCTGGCCAAGATGGGGCGTCGCATGGAGATCCTGGTGATCCTAACATCTAGTGGGGGAGTTACACAGGAGCAGGACAGAAATAGGGAGGTGGAGGGACACATTCTCTGGCCTGGAGCTTGATTTTAAAAATAAATAAATAGATAGATAAATAAATAAATAAATAAATAAATAAAAACTGGGAGAAGGTGATGAGGCAGTCTTTCTTCACTCCAAAGCCCCAAACAGTATCAAATGATAGACGAAACTGGCCTGGATAGGTCAGGAGGAAATGAGGGATTTCAGAGTACCCTCTATGCATGAGGAGAGGCCGAGAAATCTAGTTTATTTATTAGGTGGCAACCATACTGAGAGCGAGAGGGACAAATTTATGTCTTCAAGACGAAGAGCCAGCACCACCTGTGGATTCAAGGCCACTGAACATCTGAGGAAAGGAGAAGGTCTGGGGATCTGGAAAAGACATCTGCAGTTTAAGAATCAGTGTAAAACAGTCCTACAACCGAGCAGATTGTTCTACTCAACAAAAACCCAGAACTTGAACCCTGCCTTGAATAGAAAGTGATGTCACCTTGAAATTCAAGGCCCTGTTTGATGCTCCAGGGACACACCTGTGCATTCAGAGCTTGAAGGTCTACTCCACCATGCCAAGGCCCTTAGAGATTACACCTTGTCCCTATCACTGCAGGGCTCCAGTGCACAGACATTATATGAGCCAGGTGATAACCCCAAGAAGGTGAGAAAAGGAACCTGCCAATTGCACACTGCAAACTCCGGCTACTTTCCATATAGTAATCCCTTTTACTAGGGACTCTACACGATTTGCATGTAGCTAATTCGGTCTCATCCATCTTGGAAGGGCTATATGGCTCATCACAGTTCAGATCATTGCATGAAAGCAAATAGGAGTGGTATCCAGTGCAGATGTTAAGAGCAAATGGCCTGCAGTCACTAACCAAGGGCTGAGGTTGACTAAAGCTGGTTCTATCCCAGGGATTGGTAGAGGCTCATGTGCATTTGTCAAAAAACAATGGAACACAAGATTGAACTAGAATCTATACTTTGCCATTTAGTTTATGACATACAAATACTAGCTCATTATTACTGCACATATATTAAGACAAGATGCTAATGACAGTGGGAGGAAGAAGTAGATATCGGAGATGTCTCTATTTTCTGCTCAGTTTTTGTAAACCTTTAAAAATCCAATAAAAAAAAATAACAAGGTAAGAGTGAGTATTTGTCGGGGTTCTTGCAAGAATCCCATATGACATCGAGGAGGTTGTCACTGCCTTCCAGGACCCGGATCCTCCTGTAGGATCAATGAAGCTGGGATCTCCTCATTCTCATCTCCCTGATTCATTACCTAGCCTAGGCTGGGGACAAGGCAGCAGAACTGGTTTTCAGAGCTGTCCCTGGGATAACTACACTCTGCTGGTTTGTGCAGTTTTGTGCCGTAGAGATCCTCATGGACTTCTGACACCTGTGCTGACCCCTGTCCTGCAACATCTGCAGAAAAGATATCCCCCAACAGACGGGGCTTCTGGGGGCAGGAGAATGAGGTAGGCCAAGGCTGTTAGGTTGCCTACGAACCACTGTCCAGTTCTACTCCTAGATCCTAGTGGGTTATCCATGGACTCACGGGGGGCCTGGACAGTCTCTCAGAGGTTTCCCAGAGGCCCTTTGGGAAGTTCTGTAAGGAAAGAGTAACACCAGTGTGTGTTATTCCATGATAAGTGGGAAGGGGTTACTTCTCAGGTAACATTTTATAGGCTAAACCCAAGAAGGGCTCCAGCATCTCCCTCTTGACCTACAGTAGGGAGGATTGGACCCACTGTGGTCCTTGCATCATTGGTACAGAGTTTGATACAAATATCTGTGATAAATTCCAAATACAGCCCCACGGTGGAGCATGTATAGCTAGTCAGATGTGAGGCTGAGAAAGCATATGACCTCACAGATCTGAGGACCAGCATAACAAGTATAAGATTAGCTATGTATGTCTGGCCCTGGAGATTTTTCCATACAGTGTGAGCTAGGACATTTCATGGGATCCAGCGATAGAAAGGAGATGCTGGGGCAGACTCTGTAGAGCTATTCATCTCTCAACCCTTTAAAACTTTAAAATGTACATAGGTCCTTGTGAGTGATAGACTATGTGGCGTAGATACTAGTACCATATTCTGGTTTCCACAATCTATGGTGTTAGGACTCATTTTTAAACCTCAGTTACTTCCAAAGTAAGATATCTCTAATTCCTAGAGTGAGACAGGGTTCCCAGTGTCAACATATACCTCATTCTTCGATGGGAGCTGGCAATTGGAGGCTCCCAGAGACAAGATTCAGGCATCTCTCCTTTAATGGAAGGCACATTAGTGGGAATTCTGTTTCCCCATAGTAGTGGGACTTTGAGCCACAGACACAGCTTAACAAACTGCCAATAGTGATAGCTTTTGCCAAATCTTGAGATTTCCATTGTTTATCAATGATGATCCTGTTGCACAAAATGACTATCACTAAAGAATCATCTGGGGGAAAAAAATCTGCCTTCTTTCAGCATGTGAAAGTTTTGAAGTAGCCAGCCATGCCCTGCTTTGGCCTTTGGTGCTAATATAAGAACACTGCCCTACTCAACCCCACCCCCCAAGTCATCTGTCACCCCAGTATCCTCCTCTGAGTTACTCTGTTGACCTTCTGACAAGGACATAATTATCATAATTGTGGTCAAATGATGCACAGAGAGCCAACGCTTGTAATTTAACATTTAGCAACTGCACTGAGTAACCTGTAATTACGACATGAAACAGCCCAGAGGCCTCAACCCAGCAACCTTCACCTAGCTCCCCCTAACCTAATTTGCTCTCAGGTTTGCTGTCTATGAGTCAGAGAAAAGTGGGAGAAAGGGAGTCTTAGCTGGTTTGACCTCCCTCAGGTCCAGAGAGCAAGGGGCTCAAGATCCACAGCCACAGATTTAAGTCCAGGTATAATGGCCAATGTATAACCTAAAGTATGTAAACACAGGGCACATAAGTGTGGACAGTTGTGTGTGGTGCCTGGAAGATTACAGCCTAAGGGGCAGCAAGATGTAGTTATCCCACCAGTGGGCACTTGACTCTTGAGGAAGCTCTTAAGGGAGAAGGGGTGGCCATAGGAGAGGTTCAGCTACATCAGAATTCATACATGAGAATGACAGCTTGACGTAAGCAAGTCTTAGTTGTTAGTCATGTGACCACAGAGACCCAGGCAAAGAAACCTATGATAGAATATCAAGACATCAGCACGCACCTTTAATCCCTGTACTTGGAAGGCAGAGGCAGATGGATCTCTGAGTTCAAGGCTAGCCTGGTCCACAGAATGAGTTCCAGGTCAGCCAGGGCTACACAGAAAAACTCTGTCTCAAACAAAACAAAACAAAACAAAAAAATCAATCCATACATCTAGCCTATCATTGTTTCTGGCCTGGAACTACTGGCCTATATCAAAAGCTGCCTATGAAATTAGGGGACAGATAGTTCTGCCTGGGTCAGGAGAAGATGTAGAGGAGCTGAGGACCAGGGTGAGAACTGAGGGCCAAGAGATATTTGTGTGCACCTGGTACTGTATGTAGTAGCTAAGAGCATTGAGAAGAAGAGAAAAGGTATGAAAATAACCTAGGAGAACAGGGTGGAATATGGTGAAGTCACCATATGACAGTGGCCATAATCTAAGGTGTGGCTGAGTGTCCCACCAGTCAGAAGTCAGATCTAGCCTTCTGATTCACACGACAAAAATGACCAGAGAGAATTCTTCCTGTTGCTTAAGGAAAGAGCAGCGGCTCCACCCAACCACTGCCTAAGGTTCTCTGTGTGCCTGAAACATCAGAAAATTGTAGTGAAGTCTGTTCACTTTCCCCAGGAAGAAAGCTGTGTGTGTAGCTTTCTTCATACATACACATCCCCCAAATTATGTAGTGGTCACAGAGGTTATGACCTTTTAAGTTTAAGCACTACAACAGGAGCTCTGTCTACAAGGATGATGGACCATAGACACACAGTGCTGTGACATAACCAAGAAGCTATACACAGACACCAGCCCTCAGGATGTTGGGGTTTACCCTGGTGTATCTTTGATGTCTCTAGACACTGAGCCACTGAAGACCATCTGTCTGTCCCTCACCAAGCCTAGTCCTACTAAACATCTGAGGAAGCTACAGGGCAGTAGTACCCTATTGAGAGTTCACAACTGGCATGGGAGCCTGACACCTGGCACCTGGATGAGAGCTGTCCTAGACAGATATTACCTTACAAGGAACCTGGTAGAGAATCTGAATCTAACTCTCAGAGGAACTTAAGCCTGACTCACAGAGGAAGCTATCTGTGACCATCCTTACAGAATAACAAATAATTCCAGATAGACAGCAGGAAGTTAGCACCCAGTAGAACCCCTTCCTTTCCTGAAACTTCATAGCTAAGAAAAAGAATCACTCTGTTATTTGTGTGTTGTCTGCTTTCCTAGATAGGAAACCTCAGAGGGCCTGTAACCAGTTAAAGGATGGGAGGTTTTACGTCTGTGCTTGATTCTATCCGTGTAAGTCCTAATCAACCTCAGCTAAACTAGAACTTTAGACCCACCAAGGCATAACATGCTTCATACACTAGGAGGTAGACCTTACTAGTTTGGTCCTGTTGGGAAGGCTGTCTGAACATATGTGAGCACAGCCTGAACTCAGTAAAAAGGGAGAAGCTGACTATATGTAGACAAGGGGGACAGTAGACAGTGTAATTACCACTCAATAGTTTCCCAGTTGACCTGGATTTGGTGTCTCTCCTCCTGACTACAGCTAAGGTCCTCATTGAGAGACAGAGGGCTGGTTCTCCCCAACAGACAATGGCTACTTGCACCTCAGTGACTCAGCCCAGCTGAGAGGTGGCTGTATATTCCCATCAATAAGGATTTGTTGCTGGGACGTGTATCTATCCATATCATCAACCCATTTAGTCCTATCTTTAGAGAAGATAAAGAAGCTGGAGGCTGCCCAATGGGGGTGGAGTGGTGGGGTGGGGGCTAAAAGTCAGACCTTAAGCCCTGGATCCATGAGAGCCATGAAAGTGCTATTCCAAGGTAGGGCCCCATGCTGAGCACATCTGAGACAAAAAAATAAAATAAATATAAAAACAAGAACCAGGAATCCTCCTGTTCTGAGGGTTCCACAGGACAGAAGGGTCCACCCTGAGTCAAGAGACAAAACTTAGGGATGGAGAGATGGCTCAGTGGTTAAGAGCACTGACTACTTGTCCAGAGGTCCTGAGTTCAATTCCCAACAACCACATGGTGGCTCACAACCATCTGTAATGGGCACCACCTCCTCTGGTGTGTCTGAAGACAGCTACAGTATATTCATAAACATGAAATAAATAAATCTCTGAAAAAGAGAGACAGACAGACAAACAGACTAAGCTTAGAGGATGTTAATTAGGCCAGGTCTTTTGTCTTCAGTATGTTACCTGTGTGTACTACCTTGTTCCTGAGGCCACTGGAGTGGCTTCCCGGGAAAGGAGCATCCAAAGGCCTAAAATAGTTTGGCAAGGTCAGTACCCTTCATCCCAGCCCACCTTACAGTGTCCAACAGGACTGGGAATAACTGGAAGGAGACCTCAGAAATGAGGATGGGGTTGCTATGAGAAAGAGGGGGTGACAGGACATAAGGGTGGCAGGATGATGCTGGCCCTTACATACCTTCTGTGCCACCTGTACCCTGCCAGTAGTAGAAAACCTAAGGAACACCCATGGGTTTCTGACTACAAGAGTGGTTGATGGGGTCCTTCCAAAATTGCAAAATTGTGAGTGAGAAGCCTGCTCCTTCCTCAGCATTGACCCACTAAGGTATATGGGGAACTTTGGGCCAACACAGCAGGCTAGAGAGCCTTTGCTGCAGCAAGGGTCTCGGGCTACAGGCAAGTCGAAGCTTCAGCTCTATCTCTCCCTTACTCTCCCTGTCTTTGGGGCAGGGATACTGGTCCCTATATAGATTTTTAGAAGTGAGAAAGCTCAGAGGAACTCTCTTTTAGGCAATAATGGTGAACTGAGCATCTGGCTGTCAATTCAGCCTCGAGAATGACAACTGGGCCCTAGATGCTATGGACCCTGGACTCCCTCCCCCCATGCTCCTATCCTCCGGTCCTTTCACCCTTCACCGGATTGACTTCTCCATAGGTGTTTCACCTTTTCCACCCTGTTGGGGAAGCTAGACAATATCCACAGAGGCCCCTAGGTCCATAGTAATTCCCTACCCCAGCTCTGCTCGCAACTAGAACCATTTGGGACAACCAGTGTTAGTGGGTATACTGTAAGTATTACAGCTCAACTGGGAAAGAATACCACAGAGTCACACTGCACAACAAACCTCACACAAGGGATTTATTGGGAGGGAAAACCCCAGGAGGGCAGCTGCCTTTGCTCAGGCAAGAAGCAACAGAGAACTGAACAGAAGTCATGGTTTATATAACATGTTTTGGGGTGAGGGTGGGGATGGGGACACTTTCCAGGGTGGTCTGGGATTGGAGAGATTGTGTGGCCTGATCTTGGGGCAAGATCAAGGATTGGTGGGATTTTTTTTTTCTGTAGGGTGGGGCCTGGCCATCTTGGGGGAGGTGGTGGAATAGTTTAGGGAAGTCTCAGGTAGGGGCAGGGCCTGGCAGCCAGAAATGGCTAGGGGTGGAGCCTAGCAACCTTCGGAGGGGGAGAGTGGGGGTGCTTACAATGGGGGCCTCTGCATGGCAAGGAATGCTGTCCCTGTTGGTGTGAAGAGCCAACTTATACTCCTGTAGAGCTGACAGGAGAAGGTGGTCCACACACACACCCATTACCAAGAGTGTCAGTTATGAGAGGGTGGGCATTTTGAAGAGGCCGAGTTTAGTTAAAGGGAAATTCCAGGCAGCCTGTCTCTGGGAGGGAAGCACAGGTTGTGCAGAGGGGAAACACAATATAACCACATTAGTAGGAAGAATAAAACCACACATCTTTATATATAGTGTGTTACTGTTACAGCTCTGAGAGGAAAGTGTTCTGGCAGTCAAGAGCCAGGAATGGCAATTAGAGTATTCTGTGGGCAGAGCCTGGTGGTTGAAGGTCCTCAGGTGTAGGGCCTGCCTACTTGCATGCTTTGAGAGGCCAGGCCCAGCTGTTAGGGTATTCTAGGGGAGGGGGATGGCCTGGGTGGCTGTTGTTGGAGGCTCTTGGGGTCCAGGTTGGCCATTTGCTGTGTCTTACATTCCCTCCTTTTTTGTTCACTATTGATTATTTACTGATTGTTTAACCAAGGGGGGGAGGGTGGATGACACTACCATTACACCACTTCCTGGTAAATGGAGGTGTTGAAGTCCTTGGAGCAAGCTTGATCATCACTCTCAGGGTATAATTGAGAGTTGCAGGCCTCTGGCCAGTAATCCTGTAGTAGCAACTGATTAAAAGTCTGGTTAGAAATCTTTTGGATCTGTTGTTGAAGAAATCTAAACAAGAAGTTTATGAGGTATGGTGTGACTAGCAGAATTAGGAAAAGGAGAAGGGGGTTAAGAAGGGTAGTACCAATTCCATACTGTCAATGATCCACTGGCTAGAAGCAATAAGTAGATCCTTATGATTTTTGAGATCTGTCTGGAGTTGTCAGATCTTGCTTTTTACTATAACTGATTGGTTGACATATAAGCAACATTCCTCCCTGAGAAAGAAGTAACCCATTCTCTACTGTTAGTAAATCTAATCCTCCCTGATTTTGTAGTACCACAGTGGCTAGGCATTCTTATGGCCCTGGAGTGGTAAGGATGGTCTGAGCCACTTGTTGGAGATCTTGGATGAACTGAGAAGAAAACTGATAGTAGCAGTTAGTCCTGCTGCTCCAGCAGTAACATATATTATTGCTCATGTTTTCCAAGAGGTTTGTATAGAACAGGAATTTTTTTCTTAAAGCCATATAATAACCTCCTTGTCCTCACAGAGCAGGTTGAATGCCCTATCACATTGTAGATCTTCTTTAGCTAATGAATCTACCTGTTGACAGATTTGGGTCTGCTGGGTTCTAAAAGGTACCTTTCCTGGTATGCCAATAGTCACTGTAGGTAGTTATTTTGTCTCTAACATTCCAGCCTTTTGCAGAGGATAAGGGCCAACATACACTCCGCTGTAACTGAAGATTAGAATCTAATGAAATTAGAATGTCATTGTCAGAACCTAGAAATGCTACAATGCTAGCCAAAGGTTGGGAGGGGATTTAAGCCAATGGACAAGGCCACAAACAGTGGTCATGAGTTTGACTCAGGAGGAACACACAACTGACATTCAAAGTAACCAGGCAGAGTATTATTTAGTAACTGATGTGTGGAGGTTAAAGTCTGAAGAGAGAGAGAGAGAGAGAGAGAGAGAGAGAGAGAGAGAGAGAGAGAGAGAGAGACACCATGGGGACTGAGAGATGGACTAGTACAGTCCATGCTTCCTCCAGATCACTGCATGTGACAGGAGAATATGTAAGGTATATTTGGAATCTGTATAAAGGTTTAGGGATTGTCCCTTTGCTAATTGAAATGCATGGTTAAGAGCCATTAATTCAGCATGTTGGTTTGTGGTTTAGGTTGAAAGAGCCTGTGCCTCAACCACCTTGATGTCCAAAACAATGGCTTATCCTGCCTTTCAGACTCTCGTGTACAAAGGAGCTGCCACCTGTGTTCCAAGTGTAAGTGTCCTGAATATGTGTGAGATGAGATGATATTTCTTCTAGGGTTTCAACATAAGAGTGAGGTTGGGAATATCCTGAATTAATCCAGGAAGGAGATTTGAAATGTCAAGAGAGGTGGGCATAGCTGAAAGGTAAATGTAATGTCTTCTTCTAGTGCTAACTGAAGAGAGGGGACTCAAGAAGGGGACAGTGTTTGGTGACCCTGGTATGTCAGAAGGTGGGACAGGTGGTAGGAAAGAAGACAGTAATAGGCGCCCTAAAGGTTAACTTCTTGATTCACATATAAGAATTTTGTTATGGCCAAAGCACATAGGCAAGGTGTTTATCCTTGGATAATATAGCCCAGTTTTGTTTTGTTTGTTTGTTTTGATAAATATGTTGTCGTCATAAAGGAAGGTAACCTAGGACGCTGAGGTCATATCCCTTCTTTTCTGTGACATAGAGAGAGAAGGGACAAGTTAAGTCGAGAAGATGAATGTCTGCAGCCTGAAGGAGGACCTGTTGAAACTTACAAAAGGGTATGGTAATGGGAGCAAGGAGGGGTTTGTGTGAGGGGTCCTGTAGGGGGTGAGCAAGAAGAGCATAGGATACTAAACATCCCTAGGGAGGACATAATTTCATCCTTGGTGGTGGGGACTGAATTAAGTGTTTCTATCTAAGGTGACTGGTTTTGTGAACTGGAGCAATAGCTTGCCCCAGAAAAGTAACCTGAGGGGTGGACAGCTGGACCTTAGTGGATGAGACCCTGTATCCCTGGCCAGACAGAAAGCTTAGTAGAGTAGAGGTGTTAGACGAGCTAGTTTGCAGAGACACATTACAGAGAAGGTCATCTGTGTACTGCATAAGCTTGGATTTAGGAAGAAGCATGGAGTAAGACAGAGACCAAAGCCTGGCCAAATCAATGTGAGCTGTCCTGGGACCCCTGGGGTAGGACTGTCAAGTGAGCTGGGTAGAAAGGTGGTGTCCAGGTATGAGACTGGAAATCAAGAGGAATGGAAAAGAAGGCACCCTTGAGATCTAAAACAAAAAAATGAGAGGTCCCTGGGGAGGTAGTGGAGAGGGGCGCATAGGGGCTGCGTACTAGGGGGTGAAGGAGAAACACTGCTGAATTGGTAAGTTGGAGATCCTGAACCAAGTGGTATATCCCATTGCTTGTTTGTTTTAACTGTGAGTATGGGAGTCTTAAAGGGAGAAGGCATGGAGCACAAAAAGCCTTTTCTTAAGAGAGCTGAAATAGGAGGCTTAAGTTCTCTGAGACTTTGGAGAGAGTGGGTATTGAGCCTGGGTGATGTAATTGGTAGGGTTTGGCAATGGATGGCAAGAGGAGACTTGACTGTAGAGGAGCTATGGGTATCCCATACTCAGGGACCTACTTGGGAGGCCAGTAAAGAGAAAGATG
Source organism: Mus pahari (assembly GCF_900095145.1). Classification (NCBI taxonomy): domain Eukaryota; kingdom Metazoa; phylum Chordata; class Mammalia; order Rodentia; family Muridae; genus Mus; species Mus pahari. The sequence continues at coordinate 88,787,402 of NC_034603.1, read as the reverse complement.
TGCTGGACTGTGGTTTGGAGGAGAAGGAAGAAGGGAAACGGCTGGCCAGCCTAGGGTCAAGTAGACATTGGGAGCAAAAAGAATAGAGGCTCACACTTTAGGTAGAAGGTCCCTTTCCCAGCAAGGGGATTGGACAAGTTGGTACCAGTAGGAAGGACTGGGTAAGGGGAATGCCCCTAAAGATACAGCTAAGTAGTGGGATTTGGTGAGGCTGGTAAAGGCCTTCTTCCTACCCCAACAATAGGGAAACAGAAAGGAGAGATGAGTCCCCGTAACACCCATCAGGACTGAGTAGATAGCCCTGTTGTCTGGAAGGAAGGAGATAGATTGTCCTGGTACTGTGATGACTTCCCAAGGCTCTCTGTTAGACATGATGATGATCGGGCATTTGGGAGCCCAGACCTTCTCAGTCGTCCATGGCCAGACCCTAGGAGGTCTGCTAGAGGGTAGTCTGGGCTTGATGTCTTCATGCTGAGAGAGACACAGGGGTCAGTTAGTAGCCCAATGGGCCTCTTGATGACACCTTGGACATGGTTGGTGGATTTGCAAGGTTCTGGACAGACCCAGGCCCAGTGACCCTCCTGACCACATTTGACCAGGGACATGGTGGTTCACAGGCTTTTGGAAGCAAGGAGACAGTTGCTATGGCTGACTGAAAGGTCTTAACTAGCATCAGGTATTTTTGTTTTGGGGCTTTCTCATCTCTCCCATGGTATACCTTAAAGGCCACCACTAAGACTTCTGCGTGTGGAGTCAGGGGTACCCTCTCTGGGTGTTTACGTTTGGCCCTAATGTCAGGGAAACTCTGGGAGAAGTAGGTCATAAGATGTAGTTTCCCATCTGGAGTCTTGGGATCCAGATTGTTATATTGTAGGAGGGCCTTTATAAAGTGGTCTAGGAATTGAGATGAGTTTCCATGTTTGTCCTGGATGACCTCTTGTATTTTTTCATAATTTACCACTTTTAGGGCAGCTTTATGGATACTAGAAAGGAGGAAAGTCATAAGTTGGTCTCTAGCTAAAATGCCCCCAGGGCATTGTAGTTCCACTACGGATCATGGTTAGGGAACAACTTAGACCAACTCAGATCAACTCAGACTGGGTGAGCAGTATTACTTTGGTGGATTTAATCTGCATGTGTCCTAGCCTGGTCTCAGACTTACCTGCACTCCTCGGGGAGAAGGTTGTTGGTGAGAATCACATAAATGTCATAGAAGGTGAGGTTGTAAGATTAGGTAATAAATTGGAACTCCTTAATGAAGGTAGAGGAATTAGTGGTATACAATGCCAATATATTTCTGAGAGAGCTCACTTAGTGAGAAGGGGAGATGTACCCTGACTAAGTATCCACTCCAGTAACATCCCACAGGGGAGAACTGTGGCCACATTAGGACGGGGAGGGGGGTTAGAGAGGGTCCGTGGTAGAGCAGAAGCAAGAAACAGGAGAACTAAGGGTTGTCAGTGGCCTGAAAGTGGGCACACAAGAGGGTTGATTTGGGTGGTCTATCTCTGAAGAGAGAGGAAGACCAAAGAGGTTGGAGAGGGAGAGAAGAGACTGTGGGTTGAAGCCAGTAGTGAGGGGGAAACTCATTAGCGTGACTGAAAATAGTGAGATCATTTGGTTTGGACTTCATAGCTAGGAGGAGTTGGTTCTTTCCATGGTTGGCTTATACATGTGGTCACTTTAATCCAGATGGGAGTGATGTCACATGGCAAAATCCATCCTTTCCAACCCTAGCAAAGATGGCTGTCAGTCACGAGGCTGCCTCCATCCCGATGGGGGACAGTGGTTAAGATGGCAACAAGCCACATGTTTCCTTTAAGATCACCTATGTATAGACTTTTAACTATCAACCCTGGTGTTATAAGTTTTAAGTTAACCCCTTTGTTACAGACTTTATAGATTTTTAAATCATACCCAAGATCTTGAGGTATGGAAAGTTTACACAGTCATAAACTAAAACCCAAAGAGTAGGAGCTGAGTAGCGATAGTCACACTTGGGAATGGTCTGTCTATTTTGCTTTGCTCTCCTTTCCCAGTACATAGCTAGCCTGGTATGGGACATAGATTTTAGAGGAAACTTTTAAATAATCATGCTTGAATGTAGAGTAGGGGAAGCCGTATTCCAACTCCAGAGCAAGTTTTTAATTGTCCTGCGACAGTGTAAAACAACAGTCTAAGCCACTCATACCTAAAAGACAACTGAATCTGGGAAGCTGAGAAGAAAGAAGGCTTGGAGATAGGAAAATGTTGAGCCCTGGCTATAGATGAGGATGCTGCAGGAGGGAGCTGAGAGAAGCACCAGCCAGGAAGGAGTGGGGGTTGGGGAGGCACCCTGCAGCTGACCTGCTCCTTTGATTTCTCCCCCTCCTGCTAAGCTGGCTCTCTCTTTACAACAAACTTAGAGACCCATCAACTATAACTTGAAAGACAGGACATTTACACAGTGTGTGTGTGTGTGTGTGTGTGTGTGTGTGTGTGTGTGTGTNTGTGTGTGTGTGTGTGTGTGTGTNTGNGGNGGGGGTGGGGATACAACTGGACGACCAGGCAAAAACAAACACAGCTTGGAGCAGAGAAAAGAGAAAACTTGATTGCAGGGAATGGGGAATCTCTTCAATTCCCCAGTTGCTCACAGTATTTGTAAAGGTCTCAGGATCTAGGGTGCCATTAGGTGGCCATTTGGATTGATTATCTAAAGGGTATTGAGGACAAGTTTGATTGCAAAAGCAAATAAATTTGGGGCCCTACTAGCCAGGTGCCAGGTGGAGAGGTTGGAGGTCAGAAAGAAGCATTCCAAAAGGGGAATGAGAAGGTATGGAAGACACAATAGCCGTGTTGTGCTTAAAGAAACTATAAGATTGCAGCGGTAAGGGTGGAGGGACAGGGTCAGGTAGAGAGAGTCAGCTGAGGCCTTAAAGAGGATACCTCTACCTCAGAGAGCACCAGAGCAGTGCTGGCCACTGGATGGGAGCACCGGAGCAGTGCTGGCCGCCCAGTGGGAGCACCAGAGCAGTGCTAGCTGCTCGATGGGAGCACCAGAGCAGTGCTGGCCACTCAATGGGAGAGCAGTGCTGGCCGCCCAGTAGGAGCACCAGAGCAGTGCTGGCCACCCAGTAGGAGCACCAGAGCAGTGCTGGCCGCTCGATGGGAGCACCAGAGCAGTGCTGGCCACTCGTGGTCACTTCCTTGGACTCAGGGAAGTGTTTACACCAAGCAAAGAGAAAAGTTACCTGATGGCCACTGGTGGACGGAGTGCCCAGTGACTGACGAGGTCCTCAGGAGCGGAGCCTGGCCACTCTCCCACCTCAAGGAGTGTACACAGTGTAATATTAATATTCAATAACAAGGCCAAGTGTGTCCAAATCAGCTGGATAATTGGCTTATGTAACATTCTTTAATATTTCCCCCAGACTTCTACAATGATTAGGCTTTGCTGTTATACCATGAAAATTTATTTTAGAAGGAAGACAAGAAAGAAGAAAGGGATGAGAAAGGGAAACAGATTATTCCAGATTCTGAGGGACATTAGTGACCAGGAAGACAACTGCACCCCGAGGGCTTTCCCTGGGTTCAGATCCAGGGTGTTGCTGAAAGAGGAGTAACCCGGGGGCTTTTGGATGTGGACAATTGGCAAGTATTCATCATAGCCATAAGTAACTGCCAGTAACCAGTGAAGCTCAAGTAAACTCAAGTAAACTTACAGTATCACAATGAAAGTACTGGATGAGAGGAAGCAGAGAGGAGGGCTCAGCCTGCTCAGTGAGGTCAGATTCTCAGTTCTTTGGAGATTTGGAATACAGACCCTCTTCCCAAGTCTCTCCACTGCCTGTTCTTGAACTTGAACTCAGCCACCCTGGATTGTCATGCTACATCATCTGTGACCACTGGACATGTACACGCCCTTATTGCTTTCTGGAGCCTGTTTACTGTCTGGAGGGTCCTGGGGTTGGCATCTTGCCTACCAGGGTTTGTTACCTATATCTCTACCCCAAACCTTGAAGCAGTGCCTCTAGAATCACTTTTGTATGAGATAGAGGAAACAAGGTGGGAAAGAAAAGGATTTGTGCTTGCATCTGTGGTGCTAACTGAAAGGCCTAAGGCATTCTTCTTACCTATAAATATGTGTGGCTGTTTAAAAAGACTGACTGTTCTAGAGGTGCGAAGATAAAAGGATCCCTCCATTCACCTTGGAGTGGCCTCATGCTAGAATGTGTTGTCTTGGACTCCTGGATGCTGAGTGTCTCTATGTGTAGGGTTGTGTATGACTTTTAGTCTCTGTTAGTCTGGTTCACTTCTGATTTCCGCACAAACTATAGAGTGCTAGTGGGCAGCCTAGTGCTGGCTGGTGTATGGGATAACACCTGGCTTTCAAACTGAACTTCAACAAAGCACAGGGGCTGGGTGGCAGCCAGCAGGGTAGGTGGAGCCCTGAGAAGAGTTAAAGTGTTTACAGGAAGCCCTTTTGTGGGTAGTTTTGGATTTTTGTCTGTCCTGGCTTCCTTGAAGTCTAGCAAGGGTGGGCAGAATGGCTGCCATGTCCCTTGGCGACCATCATCACCAGATCACTTTCCTGGCCATCCCCAAGCCCAGCTAGTTCATTTCCACCTGCTTCTGACCCTTGCCAGGGTTTCTCCACTGGGTAGTGGAACTCAGAGTAAGCTGAGAATCTGAAGGTCAAATGTCACCTTCAGGGAGCAGTTTATGGTGACACTTCCCTGTCTACCCTGCCACTGCCATAGCCCTTTCTCAAAAAGTTTCACAGCTGGCCAAAGTAGCGTCTTCTCTTTTCCCTGGATGGCACCTGCCAAGACCAAATGACAGATCGTGTCTTGGTCACTGAGGCCCAGCAAGTGCTACACATGGTAGAGGCTCAAGGAGTCCTTAACAGTGGATGCCACCAGGTCCCGACTGCAAAAGCACATCCTCCAACAAGAGGGTATCCTGCACAATGTTCCTGGGCGCTGGGTTCAAGGACCAGCTACAAGGAACTCAGTTTTGAATATCCTTCTCTCACTTGGAGGATGAGGAGGATGTGATAGAAGACACTGAAAAGTCTAGTGTGGCCATCGTGTGACAGCATGTGGAGTTATGTGCCTATGTGTACCAGATGTATGAGGACCAGGAAGTGGGTAGAGGATGACCCAGGTCTCAAACCCAGTTCAAGGTCAGTCATGCTAGGGGGCCCCAGGACTCATGTTAGTTTTGTGGGAAGAGACTCTCCGGTGTTTGCTCAGAATAGATCTACCCAGAACGGCTAGCCTGCTCCAGAGATCCCAACAAGATCCCCTGCCAGTGTCTGCAGGGTGAACATAGCTGCTGGAATTCCAGCAGTGAATGAAGTGCCCCCTCCCCAGGATGGAACGCTGATTTACATTACCTATCTCTCTTGACTTCACTCAGATTTTATTCCTGCGTAGTTTCTGCTTGTGCACATGTGACTTCCATAGTCATAAACAGCTTTGACTTATTTCCCATCCTAAAATTATAATTTAAGTAGTGTTTGAGGGTATTTTCTTCTGGAAAAGGTGAACTTGGGGATAACCTCCTGTGAGTCCCAAGGGCACTCTATTAGCCTTCTTGCCAGTTCTTGCTAGTTCTCCAACTCCGTGATGTAAAGAGCCTCCCCCTCACACCCGCCCCACACACACCCAAGGCTCATGCTTTGGGAAGCACTTTCCCTCAGCTAAACCTCATGTGTTTCCTGTACTTCCAAAGTATCCAGACAGGAAGTGCTAAACCTCAGAAGGCAAAAATAGCTGACTCTTCCCCAAGGGCCATGGCCTCCAGACACAGAGCTATTGCCTGCCAAACCCTGAAGCTCTGGGCCTACTAAGTTTTGCCATTTAACTGTGATCTGATACAAGCCCATTCATTTCCAAAAGGACTAACTTTAGGCCTCAGTCTGTGACTGCTTGGCTCGGGTGTGGTCCTTAGACACAAGAAGATGTAACTAGAGCTAACTGTAGCCAGATGAGCGAAGAGGGGCTCAGGTTGGGTCCCACAACCCCCTAACTCAGGCTCTAGCCTCTAGCGACCAGGAGACCAACAAGGCTTGATGCTATAGCTTTAACTATCCACAGCAAGGAGACAGCCCTGAGGGGAGGGGAATGGGTTCCAGGAGATTCCCTGCCTGGGGTCAATGTCTTCACCATTTATCATGAAGATTCATTGCTGAAGGGCTCAGCTCATAATCCAGAAAAGGAAGAGACAGGGCACTCTGCTTCAACATTGCAAACTTCACAGGCCAGCACACAAAGCACTACCCCTGCCTCAAGCCCAGAGTTTCATGCTCACCGTAACTCATAGCCCACAGGAGAAGCAGCATCAGCCTGAGGCTCAGTGCTCCTTGGAGGCACACACTGGTTGTGGGACCAGACCCACTCCAGGGTCTTGCTGGGTCTCCAGGTGAGAAGTCCTTTTGTAGCATGACTTTCCTAATGTATTCCCTGCTGTGGTTACTCAAGGTCTGGATAAGGACACATGTGTATTGTTGTGGGGACAGGATCCAAAGGAGACGTAGTCTAAAACGGGAAGGGTGGCTAGGAGTCAAGGCCTGAGACTGAAGCATGGCTTCCCTTGCAGAAGTAATGAACCTCTATTATACAAAATACGGACAGGACGAAACAACAACAAATAAATACTGATTAGCACAGGGGTGGCTGTGAGGATGTCCTAAAGTTCCACGTACAGGAAGTAGCAGTTGGGTGGCGGGATGTGTAGTGACTAAACTTGGTGTTCCTGGTACTGGATGACCCTGGGTCATAGGCTGCTGAGGTAAAATCTAACTCTTAAGGGTGGGTCTAATAAAGTGAGTCATCCACAACTTGAATATCCTCAGGGACGGATGGCCCTACAGAGATGATGTCTTTGACAAATGGCCTACAGTTCACATTTCACTACCTGCTCAGAGTCGTCCTGAGATGTGCTGAGTAGGAGTCTCCTTGGGTGTCCCGAACTTCTGGACACCAGTATGACATCATAAGAAATATGTATTTGGACTCTGTCCCAGTTCCTGATTCAACTCTGAAATCTTTTGGAATTTCCTGGACAACAGAAGCAACTTTTGCTTTTTGAGCAAAAGTTTTTTGCTTTTTGAGAAGATCCCCACCCCACCCCCGTCACCAGCCCACCCCATGCTGGCCAACCAAACAATGAGGCTGGGTTGGTACGTAATGTGGTACCGCCTAATTCTGTGGAGTCATAGGTCATATTCTTAGGGTTCTTGGTACTCAACATGTGTACGCATCTGGCTGCTTGTCTATATACTTTTCTGTGTCCCTTAAAATAATCTGGAAAAGCACTTCATGTTTGCTTAAGTTTGCATGAGCCCAAAAGCAGAATATATGGGAAGCTAAGTCAGACAGAAACACAGGGAAACTAGGGGCCTAGTACCTGTAATAATGACTGAAGCAGAGTATGTGATATCAACCTAGGGTGATGCCAGAACCTATTTTCTCAGATGCCTACAACGCCTTGTGAATTTTGAAGCCTCTGGCGCTTTCTGCCTCTGATATTTGCACTATTTAGGGGAGCAGACATTAAGCGAAAGAGGTTGTTAAGTTACCCAAAACTACAGGCTACTGAGTGGGATATGGTCTTTCCAGCCAGCATTGACTTTGGGGCCCCTCACCACAGGCCTCTTTTTGATGACTTACAGCAATCAGGGAGTCTAACCCTCCATAGGACCCCAAGGAAACCAGGGAGGTTCTGGGAAGACAAAGTTAACCTGAAGCAGGGCCAATCCCTCTCAGTTCTAGGGGAGGAATAAGCTGCTGAGAAACCCCTCCATTGTCAATGGGTTATTCTATGGACCTTATACCCGGCTCTGCAAAGATCCCACCCAGCCTCCCCAAAGGCCCTTTGTAAATGTCTCAGGCACAGTACAAAGCCAAAGACCTGTTCTTGAACCAGGAAACCTTAGGTCCTAAGTGCCTGCCTAGAATTTATAGCCATGCCTCTGATTTGTTAATACATTCATGATTTATAGACCTCTTCATGTTTACAAACCTCAGGAGAAAGTGCAAATTTGTACCCCAAGCAAACTGCCATGGTTAGTATCACCCAAAATCCATGTGTCAGAAACTTTGTTCTCAAAATCACACATGCGTTAATGGTATTTAAAGGCTGAGATGAGGCAAGATAGAAAGACAGGGAAAATGAAGGGATATGGGGAGAGAGAAAGAGTCCCTCGCTCTTGCTGGCTGAGAATCGTGTGTGCGCGCGTATGTAGCCCAAGATGACTTTAAACTTGACAATCCCCCTACCTCACCTTCTCAACAATTATCTTTTCCTTAATAAATTTTGAGTTTGCTTGATAGTGTCTTGTTTCGTAATTCTCTTCTGTGGTTCAAGTCCAGAATCCCAGGTTCATTTAAGTACTGGTCTCTGAAAATAACTCCTCGAGCTGGCAGCACTGAGCCACAGTTCCCATTGCTACTGACAGGGCCTTTGGGAGACAATTGGGACTAGAATGGTTGGGTATGGAGCCACCTTCAGTAAGCACCACAGACGACCTCTTGAGCATGAGAAGCATGCCGAGCCCCCTTCTTGAGGAGTTAGTCCCCAAATACTCCAGGGGCTGTCTTAGGAGCCAGCCCCTCTCCTCCCTGCTGCCTATGATACTTCCTGGCCCCAGGATTCTGGACCTGAATCAGCAACCAGCTCACATGATTGTTGGTCTCCGCCAGCAAAGGGGACTTGGCAGTACACAAAAAAGACCCTGTCCCTGCCCCCACAGAGCCAGCAGTTTAGAGACAGTGCTGGAAGCCCTTAATAGAAAGACTTCCTGTGGAAGGGATAAGCAGACAGTGTGGGTGGGAGAGGGGGGGATGGCAGAGGTGGGGTGGCCTAAAGCAGCCCTCAAATGGGGGGGGGTATGGGTAGGGAGTCACAGACGACTATCATCTGAGGAGGACTGAATTTGATATTGTCTTAGGGTTTCTATTGCTGGGATAAAACACCTTGACCAAAGGCAACTTGGAGGGGAGGTTATTTCAGCTTATAGTTCCACAGCGCAATCCATCACTGAGAGAAGACAGGGCAGGAACTCAAACATGGCAGGAATATGACGGCAGGCACTGATGAACGGCCAGAGGTATGCTGGTTACTGGCTTGTTCTTGTGGCCTGCCTGCTCACCCTGCTTTTTTGCACCCAGGACCACCTGCTCAGGGCTGGCCCCACCCACAATAGGCTAGGCCTACCAATAACAGTCACCAGTCAAGAAAACATACCACAATTTACCTGCAAGTCAGTGTTATGGAGGCACTGTCTCAATTCCTAAATATGTCTTTAGCTTGTGTCGAGATGACATATAACTAGCCAGCACAGATATGCAGTTTGGAATGGTGTCCCTAGAAATTGTGGGGGTAAGGGGAAACAGTAAAAAGTACAGAGGCAACTGTGCCCAGCAGACTTGTAGCCTGGAATGACAATGGAATAGCTCCTCCTTGAGCCCAGGAACTTGTGAGTGGGCCTGAGTTCTTTCTGAACCCACTATAGTTGAATAAGCTGAGTTTAGTTTTTTGAAGCCTAGGCTACTACTGACCCTATACCTATCTATTGGTGTAGCTCCTCTCTGCTTACACAACTCCCTACAGGACAGAACCTTCTAATCAGTGTCCTCATTGCAATCTGCTCTTTCCTTTCCGTGGCAGTGACCATAAGGATAAATTTCCTTTATATCGTAGAACAGCCACAGATAGACTCAGATTTTAAGTCTAGGCATTGCTAGTTGCAGCCTACATCATCAACTCTCTGACCCCAGTGTGCTGGAAAGTTTTCTAGGGCAACTTATCCAGCATCCCAGGTACTTAGCTGGATCTCGCTCTAGAGCAAATGTCCAGGAATGTTTGAGGAATCAGGGTGACCATGGTGACATTTGCCTCCACCTCCTTAATGATTTGACCACTGAGGACAACCTGAAACTATGTAACCTACCATGGACCATGGGAAAGCAAGGGGCTAGAAATGCTCACAGCTAACCTGAAGAGGATCAGGGGCAGAGTGGTAGCTACACAGGCTAAGAACTCACAGCTTGCCTCCTAGTAGTAAGGCTTTTACCATGATCTATGGTAACCAGGTATGTCACCTTCCTTAGCTGGTTTAGTTTTTGTTAAGAGGTGGGCTCTAGTTTGCAGTAAGGTATACAAGTTTATGTGGCACAATGACATGGCCAGGCTAGGGTCACTTGGCCAGGACAAGTCAGAGCTGAGAAGGAGGTCCCACGTGGCCCCGAGCCATTGGCTTCAGTCTCTACCCCAGGCTTCTGTCCAGTCACAGCCTTTCCCACTGGTACAGCTATGGATCAAAAGAGGTTTCAACAGACATGCTTTGGCATTGTCCTGGCTGCAATGGAGCTACAAGTTGTTGGGTGCTGAAGCTTGTGCTTCTCAGCAAATCTCTTCTGTGAGGTCAAGGACTGCTAAGGAAGACCCTGAAGCCAGTTCCCCCGGAGGTCTCATCAGAAGTGGAGGCTGTCAACTTCTTAAGATGACTAGCTTCAACAGCCACATTAGCAACTGCTTTCCTTCCTGAGACCTCAGGGAAACACAAAGTTGCTCCCAGAGTCTCTGGCCTGCCACCTCTCCTCCACATTCTTTGTTGGTGGTCGATCCCAGCACTCTCTCTTACATGCAAACTTTTATGGACATGCCATTTCATATTACTGAGTTCCATAGATTGTTGTAGCTCATGTGAGACATTTTCCTGCCCACATTTTAGAGAACAATGTCTCACTGAATATAATAGGATGTTAATCCTAGGACATTCCTGCCCCCTCTATCAAACAGACAGCTCAAGTTAGGTGGATAATGTAGCTTGCTATACCCTAATACAACCTAAAGGGACCTGCTATCTACCCTTGAATTATCCTAGACCTAGAGGTACCTCTGGCTTTAACACCTCCAAACTATCCTCGAGTTCTGTGTGCACAAGCGGGTGGTTCCTTGTGCAAGTCAAGAAACTTCTATCTTCTTCCCAACCTGGGTCATGCTCCTTCAGCAATCAGGGCCTGCCTACCATGTGTCTGTTCTTCCTTATCTTGAGTCCAGAAGTGGTGCTGACTGGTTTTTGTAAACTTAACACTAATACACATATACACTATCCATATCTGGGAAGAGGGAATCTTAACTAAGAAAATGCATCCATAAGACTTACCTATTAGCAAGTCTATAGAACATTTCCTGAATAATGATTGCCGTGGAAGAACCTCACTCACTGTGGGCAGTGCCATGGCTGGGTAGGTGGCCCTGGATGGTCTAAGAGAGCAGGTTGAGATAGCCAGTAAACAGTACTCTTCCATAACTTCTGCTTCGGTACCCGTCTCCAGGTTCCTCTCTTGAGTTCCTGCTTTGACTTCCTATAATGGTGAACCGTGATGTGGAAATGTAAGTGAGATAACCCTTTGCTCACTGCCCTGCCCCAAGTTCCTTTTGGGCATGGTGTTTTATCACTGCAATAAAAAGCTAACTAAGACAGTGGCTGGTTGGGCCCAGGGATCAGGACGTCTGTAGTTCCTTCAGTAGCCACAAGAGGGCTTAGATTAGATCCAGCCATTCCTGCCTCTGCTGAGGTGGACAATTCTCTAGGCATTGCACAAGGCCTGGAGTTCAACTCTGCAGTGGACTTTATTCTGGACTCCACATGTTCTGACCTCCTCTCCTGCATCACTATAGCCTGTATGGTACCCAAGAATAAAAACACTCCATATGGAAACCTCTGACTCTGGCCGTTTTCTTGGCTGTGGGGTGGGGGATTGGGACCCAGGTCAAGACAAGTACTTTACACAGGCTCACTATACACATGGTTTCTACAGAGAATGCCTTACTGCTTGCTACCTGTTTTCTGCCAAGGCAGACTTATCCTTTCCTGCAGTGGGGCTCTGTGTAGACAGCCTCATCATTACGGAGGCCACAGGCATACTCCATGGCTTTGACACAGACGCGTTCTGAGTGCTGCAGAGATCACGACTGGGAGCCGTGTTCTGCATCACAGGCTCTCCTTTCCTTTCTCGGGATCTGCCTGTAATTCTGAAATCTCCAGCCACATCCTCAAACCATTTCCCATGGATTCCAGGATCTCCATGTGAGAGGAAGGTCACCTCTTCAGAGGTCACAACCCTAACCCTAACCCTGTCTAGTCCAGATGTCTACTCATTTCAGATAGAAAGCTGACCATAGACCAAAGCACAGACACCAAGTCCAATTCAATGAACTAGTGAGAATTACTAGTGTTACTTATGGAAGTATGGGTGAGGGGTACTTATAGAAGTGAAAATGACTCAAAGACAGCTATATCACCGAAGCCTACCCCAGCACGACTGACTACTCAGAAAAACCTGGAAACCTGTGGCACACAGTATAGCCTGGAGGCAGTTCCACATGTTAGAGAGTGTCCTTTCCATGTCATTTAGCTGCTCTGAGCCTCTGCCAGGAAGCTCAGCAGGTCTCTGTTTCTTCCAGACTGCTGAGCTAGTGTGCTGGCTAGTTTTATGACAACTTGACGCAAGTTTGAGTCATTCAGGAAGAGGGAATCTCACTGAGAAAATGGCCTCGCCAGATTGGCCTGAAGATAATCTGCAGTGTTTTTTCTTAATTAGTGATTGATGTGGGAGGGTTCAGCACTCTGTGGGAGGTGCCACCCATGGGCAGGTGTTCCTTGGGTGTATAATAGAAGCAGGCTAAGCAAGCCTAGGAGAACAAGTAATTAGCACTTCTCTATGGCCACTGTATCAGTTCCTGCCGACTTCCTTCAGTGATGTAAGAATCTAAGCTAAAAACCCCTTTCTCCTTAAATTACTTTTGGTTATGGTGTTTCATCACGGCAATAAAAACCCCAACTAAGACAGCTGGTTTCTGCTCCTTCCAGGGGGCTGGGTTTGTCTGAAGGTGACTCTTAACAATTTTACTATTTATATACTCTTGGGGAAAGAGGAACCTAATGAATCTGGTCAATTTTGAAACACCATGAAGCACCATGATCAAAAAGCAAGTTTGAGAAGAAAGCATTTATTTGGTTTATCCTTCCATACTGCTGTTCATCACTGAAGGGAGTCAGGATAGGAACTCAAACAGGACAGGATAATGGAGACAGGAGCTGATGCAGAGGTCATAAAAAGGAGCTGCTTACTGCATTGCTTCATATGGCTTGCTCAGCCTGCTTTCTTATAAAACCCAAGACTACCTGTCCAGGGATAGCACCACCCACCATGGGCTGGGCTCTCCCCCATTGATTACAGGTTGAGGAAACGCCTAACAGCTGGGTCCTCAGCTGAGGCTCCTTCCTCGCTGATGACTCTAGCTAGCTTGTGTCAAGTTGATACACAAAAACCAGCCCCTACACCTTAGAACACCCTGTTATAAAATATTTGGTTGTTTCAATCTCCTCTTGTATATTCTATGTCTTAAGAGGTTTCCTTCCAAGATGGAACGAACTGCTACACAACAAGGGTTTACCCTCATTCAGGAACATATCACACAGGATTTAATCTCTGACTGACTACATCACAGGGCTGCCTTGTGGGAACTCTAATCCCCAGATTTGGATTCTAGGAACATGTGCTGCTGAAAGACAGAATTCTTGGGATCGTGTCCACAGCGAGTCTATGGCCTGTACATTATATTTCTAAAAAGCATAAGCTATAGGTCTTGAATGAGACATTAAATTTTAAGTGTGAGATAAAACTAGCCTATAAAATAGTGAGGTAACATAGAAGTGGGAGCTTTGTATAACCATAGCTTGTTCTCTTCTTGAGGATTGATTTTTTTTTTTTTTTGAGAGGTGCTGGTCACCATGTACAGTTATCTATTGTCCAAGTGTCCCAACCTTCAGCGGAGAGAGGCTCAGTTGAGGTAAATTGAGGTCTGTTTCATTCGTAAACTTGGAAAGAACGCTGGAGGTCTTGAGGCTTTGGCTGTCCTGAGAGCTCATCTGGCTATTGCTTTAAGGCTTTCACCTTGACCTCTGCTGGTGGTAAACCTGGAAGACCATCACTAGGGCCCAGCAACACCCACGTCTTGTCATATCCATGTAGCTATTTGGTGAGTTTGATTCCGGTACCAGTATCATGTAATCCTACATTTTATAAACAAGCATCTAGAGTGTTTGGGTGCTATAACAAAATATAGTCTGGGTAAGTTAATTTTTATTTATTTGTTTATTTTGTTTTTTTCAAGACAGGATTTCTCTATGTAACCCTGGCTGTACTGGAATCCACTCTATAGATTAGGCTGGTCTCTTAGTTAGAGATCCACCTGCCTCTGCTGCTTGAGTGCTGGGATTAAAGGTGTGCACCACCACCACCAGACGGAGGCTGGGTGAATTATAAACAGTAGGATTTTATTTCTCATAGTTCTAAAAGCTGGGAGTTCATCATCACCACGGGATTCAGTGTTTGGTCAGGTCAACTTCTTCACACATGGTACCTCTTGTGTGTCCTCGCATGGCATAGGATGTAGCACTCCCTCAAGTGTCTTGTGTAAGGCAACTAATGTAACAAACTAAGTAGCTCCTAAAAAGCCCCCTCTAACATCATCCTCTGGGCGCCAGGTTCCCATACAGGAGCCTGGGAGACATGACATTTCAGACCACAATAATTTGCCCTCCCTTTAAGTCCTGGGCAGTTAGCACTGGGGCCTCTAAAGATACATAGGTAGCTTTCCTGAGCATTTTGTACAAGCAGCATCAAGCCACAGCTTCAGGAGTTTTGTATCACTCTCCTTCAGATGCCCATAACTACTCATCGGCATCTCTCATCCCTGTTCCTCTTTCCTGATCGGTTTCAGGAGCTTCCTGAAGGCAGTTTGAGTTGTTTACCTTCCTGTTTAAGGAGCTTCCCTGAAGGATGGAATATTTCAATATCAGAGAAAACTGTTGCACAATACTAGGTCAGTCAAGAAGGCTTAGTCACAAAGATTTATTTGTTCTTATGAGGACCTGAGTTTGATTCCCAGGCACCCACATGTTGGTTCATAACCATCTGTAACTCCAGTTCTAGGGGAATCCCAGAAGGCCCTCTTCTGGCCTTCACAGCTAACACACACAGTACATATACATATATGCATGCAGAACACTTATACACTAAAGAAAACATATTTTTTAAAATGTCTACATATGCTGGGCAGTGGAGGCACACACCTTTAATCCCAGAGGCAGAGGCAGGCAGATTTCTGAGTTGAAGGCCAGCATGGTCTACAGAGTGAGTTCCAGGACAGCCAGGGCTACACAGAGAAACCCTGTCTCGAAAAACAAAAACAAAAACAAAAGCCTAGAAAGGAACTTTCTTGCTGCGAAAGATTACAGGAGGTGAGATGGAAGCAGTGCAGCCCACTCCGATCACAAACGTGTAGAAACTACCTGTGCTTCCTTATCTTCAGGCAACTGTGCAGCAAGAATGCTACTTACTACTAAGTCATTTGAAATGAAACTATTCTCCACACATTAACTCCAAGAGACCATTAGGTCTTTGAAAACAAATCCTCAGATTGCCTCGGTCAGACTTAAAGATAAGGTTGTATTTCTACTCAACTCATTTAATGCTATTTTCTACTGACTTTTCAGATAAGATGCAATTTCAGTAAAAATATCATACATGACATAGTGCTTTGCTTTGTAACAAGCTACCGAATATTTTGCATTTGATCTAATTTTTAAAACAAAACTTTTATTTTTCTGTGGAAGAGGTGCTCACAGACACACCCATATGCCTTAGTTTAGAGCACTTAAGAGTAGTAACCTGAGTGGGTTAGTCCAGGTAAGAGGGAAGCATATTTCTAGACACAGCACACCCACTGTACACAGCTCCTGCGGTTTCTATCACTTGCTCACCTTCTCTATGTGAGGTGAGCTAGAGAGCTCTCACAGCGACCTGCAAAGGTCCTATCATAGCTCTGTTCTCTCCCAGTGATCTGCAAAGGTCCTATCATAGCTCTGCTCCAGCTTCATGGGAAGAGGGCGGATACCCTGTTTATACAGGCAGTTAAGAGCACTTGTCGCTCTTGCAGAGACATGGTATTGAGTCCCAGCACCTGCCTGGTGGCTCACAACTGTCTGTAATTCCAGTTTCAGGGGGTCTGGCTGTCTCTTCTGACCTTCATGGGCACCAGGGAGGCAATGTGGTACACACACATACATGCAGGCAAAACACTCTTATACATAAAATAAATTAATCAAATTTTGAAAAGCACTGCAGTCTAAAGCTTTGCTGAGAGCTCTTGCTATTTTTAAATTACGTTTTATTTTGCGCACGTGTTGGGGGTGTGGGGGTGTGTGCGCCATAGCCTGTATGTTCGGAGGTCAGAGGATAACCTGTGGGAGTGGGTGCTCTCCTTGATACCACGTGGGTTCCAGGGCTCAAAGTTGGGTTCTAAGGCTTGGCAGCAACTGTCTTTATCCGTTGAGCCATCTCTTCCACCCATCTCCTGCTATTTTTAAGTGTGGAAACTATTGAAGGGCTGCTTGGTGCCAAGGCCAGTGCGTGACCTCAGTGTCACCCCTCACAAATGGAGGGTGTGGATGACCAAAATATGCCATCTTAAAATATATTTCTAGTTGTAGGATGACCATTCGGAGAAACTGCAGAAACAAGCGTAAGTCAGAAAAGCACTTTGTTTGGAAAAGAAATGTGCATGGGTTATCTACAATAAGTAATCAGGTGTTTTATCGCTATCTGGGTTCCACGCAGCCCAGAGGTTGTCACCTGTCCTTTGGAAGTCGTTTAGTGAAACCTTTTGGTTCTATGGGACGCCTAACTTTGGGACTCCCACAATTCATAGAACACTTCCTTCCCTCGTCACCCGTCAGTATCCCCCAGGTCGATGAATCTCTCGTGTAGCATTGGAACTCAGCTATCTGGCTTTGACTGGGCCTTGGGTCCATGAGAACTATCTACCTTTGGCTCACTCCAGATAGACCCAGTCCAGACCCAGAACCTTCCTCCAGAAGGGGGTTCTTTCTCCTTGTCTGGAGCAGTCAGACCAAACAAGATTCTGATGAAATGTCGCCTGTTGGTTTTAAGCTTACTGGCATTTTCCTTTTTAAAATTTACATAGGCCCAACCTGTGGTGGGATTTTAAAGTAACCACCTACTTGCACAGGGTGGCACGCCCCCCCCCCCCCAAGTTCCCCCGTTCTCAAGTATTTTTATATCGTTAGTTTGGCTGCGGGACTTCAGTTTGGGATTATTTCCGTCAGGTGGGGCAGGAGGACTTCCGCAAGCCAAGAAGCCGCAAAGGCAAGTGAGAAGGAGGGCGCAAAGCCCGGGCGCCCACGGACTCCGGAAGCCCAACCCTTTGCCCGGCCCGGCCCCGCCCACACCCAGCTGTGCCGCCCCCCCCCCTCGCGCCGAGAAAGGCGGCTCGCCCCGCCCTCTCCACCATCCAGAGAACACCGACAGGCCGCCTCACTGAGCATTCTTCTCGAAGGACAGCCTTCCCTTACTGACTGACGTGTCTCTATACCAATAGAACGTGGCTGTTCCCCCAACAGCCCTCCCATACCCGTAAGTCCCTAGCCAGCCACGTGGCTCTGCACCAATCGGAAGCGGTCCAGTCTGTGCGTCGCCTCCTGGAGCTTGCTGTGCACGCGTTGGCCTCCTAGGCAGGACTGCAAAGGGCAGTGGTGCCGCGCTATGGAGCTCTCCGAGAACGCCACAATGCGCGGCCCGCTGGCCCTAGTGGTAGGTATGGCCGGGTGAGACGCGGTCCCGCCCTCTTGTGCCTTCTTCTGTTGCTGTTTCTCCCTCCCTCCACGGTAGTCATCCTGCCTCCTGCTCGCAGCCGCTAGGTTTCACGTACGCTGCCACGGGTTCAGGCCGTTTCGAAGTGGACACGTGTCCGAGCTCCTACGGTATCCTGCACACCTACCTGTCCGACACTCTAGCGTCCCTCCCGCCTTGTCCCCGCTCGCCACCATGCCACACCTATCTTAATACCTAGCCGGTGGGTTAGATGTCTGAGGCCAGGACACATTAAGAATGGTTCACAGGCATAGCGCCAAGTGATTTTATTTTTCATGCCAGTCTTACTGAAATCGGAAACCGGTAAATCAAGGCTTTTATCAGAATTTTTTTTTTTTTTTTTAATGTTGTGAGGTCTGTAGCTCTGGCTGGCCTGCAGCACATGCAGCTGAAGATAACCTTGAAAACCCTCCAGCATCTGAGACACACTTACTGATACCAAATACGAGTCATAACACCCCTCTTCAGTTAAAATCTTGTAGGTCTTCAGAAAATTAAAAATGTTCTTTCCTTTACAAAGTAAGTCTAGAGGACTGGGTGTGTGACTCTGACATGCATCTGAAAGGCCCTGGGCTCAAATAAATAACAAGTCTTTAAGCAGCATGTTTTCAGAATAAACACAAACAGGATAGAATGCCACTTTGGGATCATCAGCTCCTCAAAGAGCGTTTCATTTGTAAAGAACCCTGTGTCTTCAACACTCCTTTATAAGATTCTTATAACCATGTTCAGAGTCAGTAATTTAAAGTACACTGTATGTAGATGGCCTCTATAGTAATTTATGTAGATATTGTCTATATTATGTGTAGACCTTGTCTGTAGAGATTATATAGCTATTGTCTGTGTTATATATAGCTTTGTAACATGTATATATATGTATGTATATGTTCACATCTACCTAGCCTATTGGGTTTCCTGCTCAGAAACATGTCCAATTTTATTTTTTTCCACATTAATTCAAGGGGGGTGAGGCCAACTGTTAATTTCTTGGCTATTCTTTACTACTTACTATATTATATAAAACTGAGGCAGTTCCTTGTTCCTTTGGTTATCAGTTTTCAGTGATTTTATTCCATACTACTTTAGGAACTTTGGCTTTGTGAGATTTCCTGAGAAAAAGTGCAGGTACCAGAATTCAAGTGTAGAAGAAAGATTAAGGGCCTCTCCATGACCTCTTGGTCCAGCTTGGCTCTTTGATGAGTTGTGATGACCCCTATAAAGGGGTCACTCTGTTGGAGTCTAGTTCTCATGAGCAGGGGATATTTAACCAGAATGATGATGCTCTTGCCTAGTGATTAGAATCATGAATCTACCACTGACTGAGGGGTCATTTTGATGCTTTTAAGGTTTCCCCTCCCTTTCAAAAGCATCTAGAAGGGAATGGGGACAGAAAGACCATTGGGTAAAGGCACTTCTCACCAAGCTTGATAACCTGAATTCGTTCCTCATGGTCATGTGTACACGTACAATAATGGATGAATAAATGGAACAATTTTTAAAAGCATCACAAACCTAAGGGGTACCGAAGACCTATTGAATATTATGGACCAAATGAATGCCAAAAGCTTAGAGAGGAGAAACAAACATTTTTGGTTTGTTGGGCATACCCTATCCATCATGAGGCCTGGTCCTAGAGCTGAAGGCCAGGGCCTCATCTTGTGGGATAGACATATCTGGATGCTGAAGGGAGGGCAGTTCTCCATATCTGTTTGTTAACACGTTTCTCTGAATTCTAGTCTGTTATCCTCCCGGTGCACAACGCTGAGCAGTGGTTGGATGAGTGCCTGATGTCTGTTTTGCAGCAAGACTTTGAAGGTGTCATGGAGCTCTCTGTTTTTAACGATGCCAGCAAGGTATTTACGGGCCAGCTGTTGGGTGATTCAATACTTTACAGAACACATTTGAGGGAAGTGTCCTGACCTGCTGTGTCATACTTACAGGACAAGTCTAGGGCCATCATTGAAAAATGGAAGGTGAAACTGGAAGATTCTGGCATCTCTGTAGTCATTGGAGGCCATGACTCTCCTTCTCCCAGAGGAGGTAAAATATAGAATTGTAATTATGGTTTCTTAGCAACCTAAAAACTTAAAAGATTTCGTATTGCTACAATCTGGAGAAAAGTATCCTGGTGAAAAAAAAGCATCCTGGTAACCTCCAGATCTCGTGATTAGGTCTACTAAGAACCAAGTGGGCCTCGGTGTCTTTCTGTCTGTCTGTCTGTCTGTCTGTCTGTCTGTCTGTCTCTCTCTCTCTCTCACACACACACACACACACACACACACACACACACACACAGCAGGCTGACCTAGAACTCACAGAGATCTGTCTGCCTCTGCCTACCACTGCCTCCCATTCAGTTGGTTTCTCCCTCTTTGGTAAGGATTTATTGCTGTCTCTGTTTACATCCATTCCCAGTCTGTAGGTGGAGCTTAATCTATGTGTGAGTTTTAGGAGGTGTTGTCTTTGAGAGATGATGGGGTCATGGGAGTAGAGATTCATGAATGGAAATAGGATTAGTGCTTATGGAAGAGGCTCCAAATAACCCTTTACCCTTCTCATGTGTGAGGATAAAGGGGAAATAACCTCAATGAATCAGGAAGCCCTCATCTGATACCGAATCTGCTCATGCTTTGATCTTGGATATATGACTCTCTCTTAAGTGCATGGGTTACTCTGGTTCAAGGCAATTGCCAATGTAGTTCATTTCTATAATTCCTTAAGCACAGTTTTATTAGTATCCATCTATTGTAACATGCCAATACCTCATTCCTTTTTAGAGAATAATGAAGTTGTACAGATAAACTATGTTTTGTTTATCCACTTCATCAGTTGATGGGCATTTAGACTTTTCCACTTTTTGGAGATTTTTGACAATGGGTTCAATAAAAATACTTGTGTACAAGTTTTTTGTTTGAACACTGAGTTTTCAAATATTTTGGATACGTGAACATTGTGTTTCAAATTTATGGAGCATATACCTTACAATTTTATATTTTCCAACTTGAAGACCGGCCAAACTGTTAATCTCAGTATAGTACTAATTTACACTTTCCAGTGGGACCCATTTACTTATATCTGGCTGTCACTTGTTATTTTGTCACTTGTAATTACTACTCCTTTAGCCATTCTGGTGAGTGTGAGGTATTTGATTGTGGGTTTGTTTGCATTTCCAAATGGCTAATGATGTTGAGCCTTGTGTTGACAGTCTGGCTATGTGTGTCTTTGGATCAACTCTCTGTCCATTGTTTCCTTGAGTAGTTTGTTTCTTTTCGTTGCTGAGCTGTAGAAGCAGTGTGTCCGGGTGGCATGCCAGAGCGCTGTTAGATGTATAATTTACTACACTGCCTTATATTCTTTGAATTAGCCTCTTGTGGTAGTTGCCTTTGGTGCTCGAAAGTTTACAGTTGGTGAAATCCAGTTTAGTTTTGTTTTCATTGGCATGTCTTTTGGTGTCAGTATCTCAAACAACCATTGCTACATCAGACTAGTAAAGAAATTACTCATTTTTTTACTTCAGGGATTTTTATTCTTTTATTGCTTATATTTAGTCTTCAGTCCATTGTGAGTTAATTCTTATAAATGAGAGAACTGTTAATTTTTATAAATGTTTAGCCCCCTGACTAAAACATCTTTTTTGAAGAATCTGTAGGTGCACCTACAGATCCTGGTAATTTCCAGGTCTGCCGATTAGGTCTGTTGTCTACTGAGAACCAAGTGGGCCTCAGTGTCTGTCTGTCTGTCTGTCTCTGTCTCTGTCTATGTCTCTGTCTCTGTCTCTCTCTCTCTGTCTGTCTCTGTCTCTTTCTCTCTCTCTCTCTCTCTCACACACACACACACACACACACACACACTCACAGAGCAGACTGACCTAGAACTCACGGAGATCTATCTGCCTTATTTGAATACCATTCAGTGTTCTTTCTTTTTTAATGTTTATGGGTGTATGTCTATGTACCATATGAGTGTACCTGGTGCCCACGGAGGCCAGCGGGGGGTGTCAGCTTCCTGGAGATGAGTTACAGGCACTTGTCAGCTGCCACCTAGGGGCTGTGAATTGAACTTTGGACCTCTGGAAGAGTATTTGGTGCTCTTAACCACAGAGCCATCTCTCGAATCATCAACAGGTTTTTGCACTTTCTCTCTCTCTCTCTCTCTCTCTCTCTCTCTCTCTCTCTCTCTCTCTCTCTCTCTCTCTCTC
>NC_034603.1:88737828-88765252 GCF_900095145.1 Mus pahari | reverse complement strand
TTCCAGGACAGCCAGGGCTATAAAGAGAAACCCTGTCTCGAAAAAACAACAAACAAACAAAAACCAAAACCAAAAAACAAGCAAAAACAACCCAGCTTTCTTAAGAGATATTTTTATCCAGACAATTGTCCTTAGACTCTTGCCAGGCATCAGTTTACCACAGAGGTGTGAGTTCACTTTTGGGCTGTTCTCCATTGGTCTGTGTGGCCATCCTCAATGTTCGTACCATGTTTTTGGCTGTTGTAGCTTTTTGTTTTATTTTCTGTTCATCTTTGTTACATATACAAGCAAACTCTCAACCATTGATGTATGTTCTCAGCCAAATAAATTGTTTTCTTAATTTCCTACTTGGACTGCTCATTTTTTCTTATTGTTGATATTGTAGATCTTAGAGCTTAGATTAGTTTGTTTATTTGTACAGAGAGGGTTTGTTTTTTTTTTAAATAGTGTCATGTATTAGCAGAAATAGTTTTCCTTCTGATTGGGATGTGTGTGTGGGTCAATCATCATTCTTTACCTTATTTCTTGAGACAAGGTCTCTGTATTGGCTGGTTTTGTGCGTCAGCTCGACACAAGCTGGAGTTATCACAGAGAAAGGAGCCTTCCCTGGGGAAATGGCTCCATGAGAGAGATGCAGCTGTAAGGCATTTTCTCAATTAGTGATCAAGGGTGGGAGGGCCCATTGTGGGTGGAGTCATCCCTGGGCTGTTGGTCCTGGGTTCTATAAGAAAGCAAGCTGAGGAAGCCAGGGGGAGCAAGCCAGTAAGCAGCACCCTCCATGGCCTCTGCATCAGCTCCTGCCTCCAAGTTCCTGCCCTGTGTGAGTTCCTGTCCTGTGTGAGTTCTTGTCCTTACTTCCTTTGGTGATGAGCAGCAATGTGGAAGTGTAAGCTGAATAAACCCTTTCCTCGCCATCTTGCTTCTTGGTCGTTGATGTTTTGTGTAGGAATAGAAACCCTGACTACAACAGTCTCTTACTAAACCTGGTGTTCGCTGATGAGGCAAGATTAGTTGACTGATGCTCTTTCTGATTCCCCAGGGCTAAGATTATCGAACATAGCACCATGCTCTGCTTTTTATGTGGGTAGCAGAGATACAAACAGTTTCTCATGGTTGTATGGAAGCACTTTGCTAACAGCTATTTCCCCATCTGTTTTTAAAGATGTGTTTTTTAAACAACTTTTCACTGGGAGGATCAGGCTGGCTTAGAATTTAACAAACCTCAGCCTCCCAATTTCTGGGATTAAAGGTGTGAGCCACTGCACGTGGCTTTTATTAATGATTTTTGCATGTGTGTTCATAAGGGATGTTGGTTTTGGTTTTTGCACTGTTTTTTGGTGGCTTTGATGTCAGGAGTTCTGGCCTCTGGGACAGGTTAGGGAGGGGGAACGTATTCTAATTTTTGGAAACATTTAAGAAGGACTAGTGTTAATTCTTAGTAGAATTCACAGGTGAAGCCGTGGGATCCTGGGCTTATTTCTTCACTTTGTTCCTGAGTCCGGTTTTGGTTTGCATGTCAGGAGTTTCTTGGCTTCTCTCAGGCCCCTGACACACAGTGGCAAGGCTGGTAGTGATACAATTCAGTGGTTTGAGTCTCTCCTTTTCTCTCATCTAGCTGCATTGGTTACTTTGTTACTCCATTTTCTCAGGGGCTCTCTGGCCATAATTTTTGTCTTTTTGGTTCATGGATCCTTTTATCAGTATAATGATGTTGGATTTTATTTGTTTACTCATTTCTTAGAATCATTTAGGAATAAAGTTGGTTTTATCTGGTATTTGCACAGCTACCCAGGTTTCTTTGTGATTAGTGTGCATGGGATTTTTTTTACACGCTGTCTTTCAGCTCACTGTGTGCCTTTGGATCTCTTACAACATTTAGAGGAGTCATTTTTTAGTTTATTATTATTTGTTTTGAGACAGTGTCTTACTGTGTAACTCATAGAGGAGTGTGGACACCCGCCTCGCCAGCAAGGAAGACGCCACACAACAGGATTCTTCTGCACATGTTTATTGGGAGACCTTGATTGCTGTGGCGAAAGACCAGCTGTGGCTGGAAAACTGGTGCTGCTTATATATGCTTAGGATAGGCGTGGAGCCTCCTGATTGGATATGCCATCAGAACCTCATTAACATGCTCCAGGGCGAGCAGTGACTCAGCGGACACCTGAATGCACATGTGCACATTGCTTGTTTATCAAGAAAGCATGCAGGAAGTCGGCGCCATCTTGTAATGGCGAATTACCTGGCTTCCCACAGAGGAGTCATTTTTTAGTTTATTATTATTTGTTTTGAGACAATGTCTTACTGTGTAACTCAGGCTGGCCTTGACCTTGGGATTCTCTTGCCTCAGTTTCTCCAAAATCTGAGATTACAGATGTAAGCTGTCTAGATAAGTAATTTTTTTATTTAAGTTTTATTGCATTATGATGAGAAAAGATACATAATTTCAATTTATCTGAATTTGTTAACGTTTAAAAACCTATTTTGAGTAAATAGACTTACATCACATTCTTCTTTCCCTCTTGTACCCCAACTCCTCCCAGAGACCTCCTCCCTTCAATACCTGCCATACCTATCGTTTTTAATCATATTCTTTAAAATTTATAAAATATCATAGCAATAAAAATGAGTATTATAAAAGTTGTTTGAGAACCGGGCGTGGTGGTACACGTCTTTAATCCCAGCACTCGGGAGGCAAGCTTCTGGGTGACTCTCCTTTCGCTGTCATAGGGGCGCCGGGATTATAGATACACACCGTTGTATCTAGCTTTTTTATTTCTTTTATTTTTATTTTTTTATTTTTAAGAGGAGTAAACTCTCAAAAGCTGGCTGAGTTGGTTGCTTTGGGGTTATTGTTCAGAGACCAAATCCTTCATCTTCATTGGACTCCTCTATCTCTTCCTTGGCAGTAGGCTTGGCTAGGCCTCCAGCAACAGCAAGAAGTTGATGGCAGAAGCCACAGGGATAGCAGCCACATATGCAGTTGGGTCAGTCAAGAATTGACCTTTTCAGAAGGAAGGAAGGTCTTTTCAGTCTCCACGGACAAAGCCAGGACCTGCTTGTACTCATTGCATAGCACTGAGGCAAACGTCACATAAATACCTTCCCATAGAAGGAACAATACGGTTTCTAATGTGATATCATTCACTCGGGTTGTACATGCTGCCATTGTTAAACACCTTCTGTTTGATCAACCCAACTGCATATCACTTAGCATTTCAGTAGCATCCCCCAGAGATTTCAGTGTTAAGGCCTAAAGCCTGGAGGAAGGAGGTTTTCGTGGGCCCAAGACCAGTGTTCTGGGACCACAATAACTCTACAGGGGCGGTGTTCCCAGTGTCTTCCATTTCATTGAGGTCTTTTTTCTTATTTAACACAAAGCCCAATTTTCTCCAACAATGAAGCAACTGTTTCTCAAGAGCTGACTTGTTTTCCAGATGCCCTTGGGATGACTTTGGGCATCGCACTGTTCTTGGCCAAGAGCACCACAGCCTTCCCTGGGAACAACGTGCATGTCTGTAGGAACCCACATTTTCTGTCCCACAATGACAGATGATTTTGGATGATCACCTAAATGTTAGGCGATCTTAAGGAAGTAGTTGGATTTCAGGTTGCCCAGCCTTTCCTGGGTTTTATAGCAGTGCATCAGAGGTTTCCATGAAAGGTTATGTCACTCTAGTGAGTATACCTAGCCAGGTTCTTCATTTGGCTTCTTACGTGGGTTCTGAGGGGCACAAACCTACATGTGAGGCACCTCCCTCCCTGCTTGGCACCTTACAGAATTGCTATCTAAGTCAGTTAGTAGAAGAAAGGAGAAAAGCTATCTATTCACATTATCTTGCATAATTACCTGTTCAGCCCTTACTGGTGCTGTGGCTTTTCTTTTTTCTTTCTTTTTTTTTTTTCAAGACAGGGTTTCTCTGTATAGCCCTGGCTGTCCTGGAACTCACTTTGTAGACCAGGCTGGCCTTGAACTCAGAAATCCGCCTGCCTCTGCCTCCCAAGTGCTGGGATTAAAGGCGTGCGCCACCATACCCAGCCGGTGCTGTGGCTTTTGAGTGGATTGAGAGTTTGCCAATTTTTTCAGCCTTAAGAACTTTAGGATTTTTCTAAGACTGATTTGCTATCAACAGATTTTCTCAACTTCAGTTTATCTGAGAACGTCTTCATTTCTCTTTCACTTTTTAGAATGAGAATCTTGGGTGACAGTCTTGTTTCTGTGCCGCGTGCTTCTGGCCTCTTCGTTTCTGACAGCAAGCCAGCTGTTAGCTACATTGAGGCTTCTTTCTGTCTTAGTTAGCTTTCACTGTCAACTTGACACTGCCTAGAGTCACCTCAAAGGGATTCTCAATTGAAGAATTCCCCAGATCAGTTTGATCTAAAGGATTTGTCCATGAGGGATCTCCTTAGTGGTTAATTGCTGGAGGAGGGCTCAGCTCACTGTGAATGGTCCTATTCCCTGGGCAACCGGTCCTGGGCTGTAGAAGGAAACTAGAACATAAGCCAGGGAGTGAGCCAGCAGGTTGTGCCCCTCGGAGGTTTAAGCTTTAAGCGCCTGCTTGAATTCTGCACTGACTTCCATAGTGATGGACTGTGACCTGGACGTAGAACTCAAATAAAGCCGTTTCTCCTTTAAGATGCTTTTGGTCAGAGTCTTTTATCACAGTAACAGAAAAGAACAGTCCTGTGAGCGATTTTCTTAATCAGGTTATTTGAAGTGCTACCCTATATGTGGGTAGCATCTTCAGGTGCCTGTATCCTTAATGCTCACTGGCAGGTTCACCTACCTGTTGCTATTGAAGCTGCTACTGCCATCCTTGTCTAATATCAAAACCCAGCTTCTCAGAGATTCTAGTGTGGACTGGAGACTCACTCTCTAGGAATCCTCAGGCCTTTATCACTGGATTGGACTAATGAGGTACCCAGCTTCATGGACTGCAGGGTTCTCAGCCTCTCCAGTGTGAGACAGTGTTGTACTGAAGCACTGACTGAGCCAAACTATTGTCACAGTCAGTTTTACAGAGCCTGCTCACAATCATCACAGCTGAGCCTGTTGCCTGCCTACCTTCCCTCACAGGAGGAGAGGTTGGGAAGGATCATCCAGCTACCCTTCCCGACAACTTGTCTGCAGTTTTGTCCTGAGTACGTGGTATCTTGGGAGAAGGTTAGAGGATATAGTGTGGGAAGTCTGGGGGAAGGCCTCCATCTGTGCAGCCCCAGGGAAGCTGTCATCCTGCAGACCTTCCAATATGGCCGAATCCTGCCCATAACCCCTCACCCACGTCTCTGTAAGTAAATTTAATGATCTAGTCAGTTCCCCAGGTGAGCGAAATCATACCTCGGCTTGTTGTTGAGACCTTAGAAGGAGCAGATGTTGTTTAGGTCTTCCTCAAGGAAGGTATTTTAGCTACGGTTAGTCATGGATAGACTACCCAGACATATTGTTTAAGTCAACCCAGCAAATGCTCTTTTAGTATGTAGTCACTCGTCTGTTCTGCTTTTCCCTGGAACTCTGACTAGTGTGCCCTGTAAGAGACAAGTCATTTCCTTCTTGTAAGTTATGGAGAGTTCTCTGTTTTGACATATTCATATCTTTTGGCATTTTTAAAAAATGTTGTGATTCCTTTGTTTTCCTAGTTGGAGTTTGTTTGACTTTCTAAAGTTGATTATTGTTGGCTTGAATATATCTGGGGAGCTTTCAGGCGTTATGTCTTCTGTTAATTTTTCTGCTTATTTCTTTCCGCCGCTTGCAGCTTACACCATGAAGACGTGGTGTGCTCAGTAGTGTTCCATATTCTTTGCTTTTCTTTCCTTCTTTTTCTCCCTTCTTCAAGTAGCAAAATCTTTATGCGTCTATTTTCAAGTTTCCCAATTTTTCCAGTGTCAATGTAATCTTGAGTCTATTACTAAAAATCTACTTCTGTTTTTATATTCGGCGGCTTTAGGAATTTTACTTGATTCTTTATTCTCACGTCTGTAATTTTGTGAATGCTGTGTAGAAAAATATGACATTGTTGCAGGTTTATCTGTAATCATGACTTTCCTTGCATTTAATGTATTTGTAATGATTGTTCTGACTCTCAGCTTTGAACCTGATGTCTGACCATCCTTACCGGAAGTTTCTGCTATCTGCCCTTTGCCCTGAGTGTAGGGCGGGCTTTCCTGTATCTTTTCATGTCTTCTGTTTTCTGCGGGGTAAGGACAGTACAGACAGCAGGTGTCTGGTCTGGTTGCTGCTGACATTGCTTTGTCATGCTCCTCTGGGGCAAGTTACCTGGGGTGACAGTAGTCTTGGCTGGACTGTGGATGTCTTTCTCTTTCCATACCTTCAGCTCCAGTAACTGCTGTGATTGTTTTGGGTGGTAGTTGTTATTGTTGTTTTGTTTTGTTTGTGTTTTGTTTTTTGTTTTCAGTGACATGGTGGGGCATAAATTGCTGCAGAAACTAATCCAGTAAATTTTAGGTCCCTTTGAAGAAACATTTCCTGAGGTCAATGTTTTCAGTGGTAAATCTGTCAGGCCCTTGACCCCATCACCTCTGCAGGTTTGCTGTTGTTGTTGTTGTTGTTGTTAGGGTATCTAGGGTCTAGGCCTGGGTATTACCATATTGTTACATGTGAGGTCTGTACTTTTGTGGACTGTGCTCTGCTAATTCTAAATTTCTTTGGCCATTGTGGTTTGAATAGAAATGGGCCCCATAGGCTCATTTATTGGAATGCTTGGTCATTAGGGAGTGGCACTCCTTGAGAGGGATGGATCAGGAGGTGTGGCCTTGTTGGAGGAAGTGTGTCACTAGGGGTGGGCTTTGGGGTTTCAAAAGCTTAAGCCAGACCAGTGCCCTCTCTTCCTGCTTCCTTTGTATCCCAATGGATCTCAGCTACCATGTCTGCCTATGTGCTGACATGTTTCTTGCAATACTGATAACGGCTTAAACCTCTGGAACTGTAAGCAAGCCCCATTTAAGTGCTTCCTTGTATAAGAGTTGCTGTCGTCATGGTGTCTCTCCACAGCAATAAAACATTGACCAAGATAGCCGTATACTCCACTCAGTCATAGCCCTGTGCTGCAGACGAAAAAATAGAAGCTTCTGTCTACCCAAACTTGTTAAAGGAGCTGAGGGCTGTGGCTGGCTAGACAGTGATCCTGATGTCAGCTCAGCCTGTCTCTCCCCATGGGATGCCTGCCCTATGAACTGAGGTGAGGGCATGAGTTTGGTTTGGCTTTATTCAGATTTTGACTGTGCCCTGGTTTCCCCCTCTTGTAGTAAGGGACCGAGTTTTAAAAAGAGACTGGGTATTTTAAAGACTAGGATTTTAAGAATTTGGAATGTTTATATTGTAATGTTGATATTAATATGTGATCTTGGGGAAGAACAAGAAAGAAAGGATTATGGCATAACAGTATCCTTTTGCATCTGGGAGGGAAGGAGAAACAACCTTGTGTCGCTGCTGCCTGTGGCTTCAGCTTTGCAGAGCTGGGAGGGAAGGAGGAGTAGCCGAGTCTGGTCTACACTATAGACATCCACTGTACTCACGGAGTCTGGGGAGATTTTCTCGGATAATTGTATCTGCATTTGCTGTATACTTTGGACTAGTCATTTCTAGAGACCATAAATGGTGTTTTGTAAGTACTTCTCAGCAGCTTTTCTGAGGAGCAGAACACTTCGTGCTGTCACGTGAAGCACAACTTTAGGTTGTAGAGCGTCCTTTGTCTCCTTTGTGACTCTTACTCCTTGCTCTGCTGTTTTAGTGGTCAGCCTAGGACTTAGAGTTCGTGCCTTTAACTTATTGGCCACCTCCCTTTGAGTGCATACACCAGAGTCAGGACCTATAGCGTGCTGGGCTCTGCTGCTATTGCTACCCAACACTGTCAGACTTTTCCTTCCGTGGTTATGAATCCTCAGGGTGCTCTCTAATTTAGTTTACGGATTTATGAAAGGAATATGAAGAAAGAGAAGACATTGCTCATATCTCCTTGTGCATCTTTTTCCAGGGTCACCCTTTGCTTTCTGTAGATAGAGATGTCCATCTTACTGTTGTCCTTCTGCCTGAAGGACTTCTAGAAACATGTCTTGTAGTGCTTGTCTCCTGGCAGTGGATCCTTTCAGATTCTACATCTTTTTCTGACAGTGTGAATGTTGGCAGATGGCTCTGTGACTTCCCTTCTACCTTTGTTGACTCCAATTCTTCCCATGAGGGTGGTGTCCACTCATTCATCTTGAAGCACTTTCTTCACCATCTTCCCCTCCCTTCCTTCTCACCTCTCTCTCTCTCCCCCATTTCCTCTTCTCTTCTCCTTCCATGCAGTTCATTTCCCTTTTTCAGACACTCATGGAAATGAGAAGGAATGGCCCCTCCTGTTTTATATAGGTGGGAACTGAGTTCCCTGAAAGTGTAGTCAGGTTCCTGACTCAACTGCCATCTAGTTACCCAGTTTACATAGTTCAGGATCCTGGGGAGGGATTAACCAGCTTTATTGTTTATTATCTACCTTTAGTTAGATTTTCACACATTATTTTGGACTTTCTATGTAGATGGTTTAATCCTGATTAGATATTATACTCTTTATTTTTCTAGTTTTTTACTTTTGTGTTTTTGCTTGGCATGAGATGAGAAGTCTAGAAGGATAATGTGTAGAGAGAATCTTCTATATGCTGTATGGAAGCATCACCTATCAATAAAAAAGCCTATGGCCAATGACCTGAGGCAGGACTAGAAGGTGGGACATCTGGCAGGGGGAGAGAGGGGAATTCTGGGAAAGAGTCAGGCACGGGATTTGCCTTAAACTCTGGAAGAGACAGTCATGTAAACCTAAGGAGAGGTGACTAACCATGTGGGACACTTAGAATAGAACAAATGGGTTATTGATACATGAGATAGTTGGGAACAGAGGCAAAACTATTGGCCTAAGCATTTATTAATAAATATTAAATCTAAGAGTCGTTATTTCTGGGTACAAAGAGGATGGGTAGAAAAAGCGTGCAGTTACAATGATGTGAAGTGACATTCATGATGGCAGAGTCCTAAATGGCCCTGACTTGGTAGAAGGAAGCAAGTGACCACTCGGTAGCCAGTTAGGGTCTGGAACGTGAGAGAGCCTTGCTACACCTTCACGTGTCCGACCACACTGCCGTTCTTCCTAGTGATGAAGGCCTAAAACAAAAAAACAAAACAAAACAAAAAAAAAAAAACAAGAAAAACCAACAACTTTTTTACAAATAAATGTATGCTTTGATTAGTGAAAATGTGTTCTTTCTTCTGGAGTTTTTGTTACTATAATGTAGTTACATTGTTGAAGCTTGTTGAGGGTCTGTTCTTCTAGGACTTCTTTTGCTGCTTGCTTTGCCAGTAAGTGGATTCCAGCAGGTAGACCGTAGAAGTAATGTAAGCATGAGACCCAAAGCAGAGTGTATTAGGTGCTGATGCAGGGGAGCAGCGGTATCCCGGAGCTGGATTTCCTGAGTGTTATAACCTCATAGATGCTTGAACTATCTCCTCTCCGTGGTAACACTCTGGTTTCTCATCACATCTTGTTTTCTCTTTATTTCCCATTGAAAATGTGTTTTTTTTTTCTTACTTTATCTCTTCAGTTTTCTGGAGCTACTACTTAAAAATGATCTTTGTGCCTGGGATATAGATGGTAAAGTATTTAAGATTCCTACTTATCTGCAGTGACCTTAAAAGTCCTACTTAGTTTGTCTGGGCAAAGAATTCTAGAGACAAAATAATTTTTCTCCTAATTGTACAGGGTCACCTCATTACCTTCTAGTGTATCATGATGATTCTTGCTATTTTAAAGGTATTTTCTTTGAAAGATACCTTAAAAGATAGTTAATACTTCAGTTTTGAAATTTTTGATGTTGGGTCAAGGTTTTTGTTTCTCTTTCCCTTTAAATGATTAAATGATTTGCCTCATAGTCTTTCTTCTCACTGTAATAAGAAAAGAGTGCTCCTCATACAGTACTTAAGATTAGAACAGGGGGTAGGTCAGGTCATTCTTAGTGACAGATGGGTCCTCTTTGGCTAGGAGTTCTTTTTAATAAAAAGAAGTTTAATTTTTTAATACTTGTTTAATTTCCAGTGTGAGTGGGTGTGAGTGTGAGGTCACACACGTGTAGGTTGATGCTCTCTTTCTGCCATGTGGGTTCAGATCCTCACATTGGTGGCAGGTGCTTATACTCACTAAGCCATCTCAGCCAGCTGGGTAGAGCTGGTAAGTTGGTTACTTGTTTCCAGAATTGACTGCGTTTGAAGCCATCGGTGATACTTTAAAACCCTGGGCACCTAAGCCCTGCCTATGACAGAACCTGTCTGCAGCACTGTTTCAGCACTGGAAGTGGTGGAAGTATCCCAGGGGTTCTGAGGTGAATTTAGGGTTGAAAGCCACTGCCCTAACATAGCATACTGTCTTAGGTTTCCATTGCAGTGATAAACACCACTAACAAAAGTGCCCTGGGTAGGATAGGGTTTACTTCACCTTACAGTGTCTAGTCCATCATTAAGGGAGTCAGGGCCGGAACTCAAAGCAGGACCTAGAGGCAGAAATAGAAGCAGAGACCATGGAGAACCACTGCTTATCTGCCTGTACTTCCTGGCTCACTTGGTTTGCCTTCTTATATACCCCAGTACCAACTTCCTTATACCCCACTACCACCTGACCAGGCTTGGTGTCACCTACAGTGGGCTGGGCTATATTAGTCATCTGCCAAGAAAATGCCCCACAGGCAAACCTGACAGGCATTTTCTCAGTTGAGGTTCCCATTCCTCAGATCACTCTAGCTTAAGTTGAGTGTCAAGCCAGCACAGACACCCTGTTCCCATTTTTAACGGTGTCCAGTCTGCATAGTTCCAGTGTATTTCAAGGGCAGCAGGCAGCAGCACGCATTGTGACAGCTGCTGCTGCTGCTGCTGCTGCTAATTCCCCAAGCCTGGGCTCTTAACTGCTTCCTGTGAGATCTTGGAGTAGAGTTGTGTGGGTGAGAGGTGGAGGGAGGAGATGAGTGTGCCTGGCATGATTTGATGGCTCTCAGGAAGAGGCAAGCCTTGGTGTGTAGTAGACCTGCTGCTACACAGCCACCCTCCCTTCCTGCTGTTCATCTTTGCTGCTAATGTTGCTGGATGGCTGTTTTAAGGAGCATGGATGGTAGAGGACCTGTGGTCCTCAGGTCACTTGGTTATCCTGCTCCATCCCCTTTCTCCTGCTCCACCCCTTCTCCTGCTCCACTCCCTACTGCTCTGCCCCCTTTCTCCTCACTTAGTGATTCATCCATCCTGCCACCCCCTTGTTGCTTAGTGATCCTTCCTGCCCACCCGCCCTCCCCTCTTTCTTCATCGCTATCTCATTGTATAGCCTAGGCTGGCAGCCTTGGTAATCCTCCTGCCTCAGCCTCCTGTTATTATAGGCCTGAGCTACCATGTTTGCTTTACTTGATGATTGTTAAAAGAGTGTATCACCCATGAGCTTACACAGTTCTCATTTCATCTTTGGTCTTTCATCATCCCCCAATATCCAGACACCAATCTAGGTAACATGGAATACTGAGTCTCAGTGTCTTAAAAACCTTGGACATAGTTTGTCTGCTTTCTTTCTCTGTCTCTCTGTCTCTCTCTCTCTCAAGATTTATTTATTTTATGTCTATGGGTACACTGATGCTCTCTTCAGATACTACAGATGGTTGTAAGCCACCATGTGGTTGCTGGAATTGAACTCAGGACCTCTGGAAGAGCACTCGGTGCTCTTAACCACTGAGCCATCTCTCCAGCCCTTGTCTGCTTTCTCAAAGTAGCTTATGCTTCACCCACTCCTAATCTGAAAGTTTGCTGTGCTGATGTTACACAGCCCTCTGTGGTCTCTTGCTAATGTTTAGTTTATCTTGTGTTTGTTGCTGTGGGTGAAGTACAGGGTAGATGTTGGAAGCTGAAGTCAGCACTATTGGGCTGGTAAGACGTAGCTGAACCTGGTCTGTCAAGATGAACCCTAAGAATCGTTGCCTTGGGAGTGCTGTTTGAGGAAGCAGAACAACACAGTGTTTAATGCACAATTTAAATAAAACTGCTCTCTACAGCTAAAGACATGGCTCTGTCAGTGAAGTGTTTTCCTTCTGAACATGAAGACCCAAATTTAATTCCCAGAATGTGTGTCCAAAAGGCTGGGTGTGGTAGCATATTTGGAGAAAGGCCAAACCCTTGGGATGGCCAGCCAGGCCTGCTTAGGGAGATCCAGGCTCATGAGAGACCTGCCTCAGAAAAGAAGACAGCAGCATCTGAGGAGTGCGACCCAGGAATGGCAACCTTCTCCCGACTTGTCTTCATCTTGTGCATCTGGAAAATGTAAATATTTTCTGGAAACTATTTCCCAGTTTCATTGTCTTTACGTTAAAATACAAAACTACATGAGTTTCTACACAGTGTAGTTTCAATCCTGAAACAGGAATTTGAAACTAAATGTTCTTTGATATTCTTTAGTTAAGAGGGATTTTGCAGCTTCTGTCACTGAATAGAAAGGGCATTTTGCTAACCGATGTTTATTGTCTCTGCTTTAAAGACAGATTTCATCTTTCATAAAACCTGAATTGCTTGTCACTGAGTCATATCATGACCAAATGCATTCTGTCTTTGACAAGGACAGTGTAAAACTAAGGACCCCAGGTGGAGTGCCGGGAGATGACATCACCTCATTGTCTGTGGGAAGTGAATGAAATTCATGGCAATCCTGTAAGGCACATTGGAGTTTAGCTGGTTCTTTGGAAAGACATGTTTTCCTGTAATATATTAAGTAGGACTTGTTACCTTCGTCATTGGATAACATAAATTCAAGCATTTTGTTTTTAGAAATGCTGGGTTATTTGTAGTGGGTTAAGACTCACTTTTAAAAACTAACCATATAACAACAGAAATACATTTTGCCATGTGGCTTTTTGCAAAGACAGAGTGAACCACAGCCTACTTGCTCCTCTCCAGGAGTGAGGAATGTTAGTATCTCCATGGAGCTAGGTTTTTCCTGTTGGAACCATAGCAACCGACTACCCTCACAAAAGGACTGGCTTCCACAAACATGGAGCCCCCACACAAACATTGACTTTCTTCAAGGCAGTAATATTAGAGCAAATCCCTTGTCTTTGCCAAACACAAGATTCATTGTGAGAAACTTCCAGCATCCTCAGTGGGCTAGGACCCCCTTCATTACAGATTCATGGATTCAGTCTCTCTCTTAAAATCTGACTTTCCATAAGTAACTTTTGTAACAGAATTCTGTTAATTTTAGCGTGCTTGTGAAGAAGGACTTGTTGTTTTTGTTGTTGATTCTGAGGAGGTGTTTATTCTCATGCTTGCCTTGCTCTGCAGGGATGGCCCTGGGGTTTCCTGGGGGTTGCAAATCTGACTCAGGGTAGGACGATCACATTACCTTTCTTGGTCATCTCCTCCTTAGCTTTTGTTTATGCTTCTGGTTTTTCAAAATCTGGGCCATTGTTAACTGGTTGGACTGGCCAAGTTCTATAGATTAGTGCTGGAAATTAAACTGCTACTTCTTATGAACCTGGCAGAAGTATGTAGGTTTGGGGTGGATCTTAGGAGCATGAGCAAATAGGGCAGCTTCCCATTGTCTTGTGTCTTGCTTTTCTGTTTCCAGTCATAGTATTACTCCTCCTGCCCCTGGTGTCTCTGTCTCCACCACCCCCCCGTGTGTGTGTGTGTGTGTGTGTGTGTGTGTGTGTGTGTGTGTGTATGTGTATGTGTTCGAACATTTGGCTGGTGTTCCCTCAGGACTGACAACTTTCCTAAGCCTGTCTCAACTTCAAATACCAAAGAGATTTATTGTTTCAACTCTGTACACATCTATTCTGCTTTGTGTGATTTTTCTCAGTGGCATCAAGACTGTAACCATCTGGTGATGTGATTCAGGTGCT
The DNA here is from genome assembly GCF_900095145.1 of Mus pahari. NCBI lineage: Eukaryota > Metazoa > Chordata > Mammalia > Rodentia > Muridae > Mus > Mus pahari. The sequence goes on along the minus strand of NC_034603.1, from coordinate 88,751,347 downwards.
GGTCATCTCTTTTTCCAGGAAGAGTTCACCTTCCTTAAAGCCGCACTAGCGCCCTCTTCTGGTCTGAATGCCCTTTGAATGGATCTGCCTTTGGCACCCCGCTGAGCTCATGCCACCTTTTGCACAGTGCCCCAAATATCCAAACCTCTGTGACTCTCCTGACCATAGGGCGAAGCTCAGCCCTCTTAGCCCAGCAGTCAGCTCCTGCGAAAGTGGCTTGCTCTCCATCCTAAACTGGTCTGCACCCAGGGTTCTGCTTGCACTGTTGCTTTTACACAGTTCTCTCTGGAATCCTCTTTGTGGTAATTTTTGACTTTTAAGTTCTTGTGCTTTCTCAGCACCACTCATTGAGTTGCCACTATGGGAGCATTTGTTTGTTTGGTTGTTTTTTTGTTTTGTTTTGTTTACAACTTGCTTGTAGTATCTTTGAAGGAAATGATTTTTGTAAAATACTTTAGTATGTCCCCTGGGGATAAGGAATCCCAGTCCCTGAAGCCAAGGCCAGGCTGGATTCTTCATCCAGGACGACGACGACCACTTTCCCAGCTCTTTGCTTGAGTTCTGTGTCCCCTGCATGCAGTCTGCTTCTTTGGGTCTGATCCCCGTGCTCCATCCTCCAGTAAGGGTCGCCTTCTTTGCTGTGTAAAACCCTGGGCTGGTTCACTGTCAAGTAAGCTATTTTGTTTGTTTTCGTTTTGTTTTTCCTTCAACTTAAGCTGCCCCAGCTCTGGACTTTTACGATGACTAATCATGACTAAAAGTTCTCTTGGGTCTGTGCTGAGCAATGAATGCTTGGCCTGGGTTGGGTGTGCACACGCCCCGATGTGGCAGACATTGTCAGTCACCTACCTCACTTTGGTCATCTAGCCTTCCATGAAGTATTCAGATTGAACATTTACCGACCAGTCATATACAAGTATGCTTTGTACTGCTCCCACTTGGGCAGACTTTTGCACTCTCCTCTTTATTTTAATATAGTTCCAGATGCCTTGTCCTTGGCAATCTCTAATATCATCTCTGAACATGGACGTTGCTTTCTATTCACCTTCCTTTTATTCCTTCAAAATTGTACCTAAACTTTGGGTGGTTGTGTGGAATGACCTTGGCCTTCTAGGGGTGTAAAGTACACTGAGCTTCATGCTGCTGAAAACTAATTTCTAAAAGAACTGTTTTTTCTTTTTCTAACAGTTGGATATTCTAAAAACCAAGCAGTCGCACAGAGCACAGGGTCTTACCTTTGCTTTTTGGATTCAGTAAGTAGCTCTCTGTTTTGTTTATAGTGGCCTTGTATATATTTTCCAAATAATGATTGGGAATTTTAGTAGGGTTCTTAAAAATAAATTTTAAAATATGTTGGGATGAACCTCAAAAGTCAAGTTTAATAGGTTGTTGCTAGCATCTAATTAACAAAAATAACATCATATAAAATGTAAAAGAGGACCACAGGGGATATATAAATAAGCAAAACGCTAGCAAATATGATACTTAAGGGATTAAGAAATGGAAATGGACCAGGTCATGACAGCTAGAGCAAACTTTGAAGTAGATTCATAGGTAAAGCTAAGGAAGGACGGGCATGTGGCAGATAGACTTATACAGAAATTCAAATCAATCAAACTTATATCAAAATTTGAATTTGTGACCAAACAAATTAAATTAGCAAAATACTTCCACAAAGCAAGTTAAGTATTTTCTTACTATTTTTTTTTTCAAGATGGGGTTCTCTCTGTGTAGCCCTGGCTGTTCTGATACACTATTTGTAGACCAGGCTGGTTTCAAACTTAAAGAGATCCACCTGCTCCTAACCCCTGAGTGCTGGGATTAAAGGTGCACACCACCACACCTGGCCTCATCTAAGGGTTTTCAATGGAGGTCGTATTTCAGACAGTGTGACTCAGCACCACGTTGACAGCGTGAGTGTGCCTAATGCTGTGGCCTTGACTCCTAGTTTTCACCTCTTAGTGTCTCAGGGAAAGATTTGTATGCAGATTCACCTCAGGTTGTTTATTATGACAGAAATGAGAAACCAGTTACTGTGTACTGGCTGAGTACTGGCAAAGACCACTGACAGGCCGTCAGAAAACGGTCACTTTTACGGGGATGCTTAGGAGTAGGACACTTGGTTGTGATGGATGAACAGACTCTGTACAAACTGTGCTGTCCTTAAAAGTTCTCATAGAATAAAGCAAAGCAAACAGAGTCTGTCTTAGACAATACAGCTTTTACGTACCTAAATTACTTCATAGATTGGACTCCTAGCTTCTTAGAAACATGCACACCAGGACCCATGGGAATGTTAGCCATTGGCCTATGCAGCTGTTACAGTTTTGTTTCCAGTTCATGATTCCAGGTACACGGAGGTGGGAGAATGCATAGATCAGGAGATGAAGCCTCCCTCCCGTGGTAGGGACAAGAGGAGCACTGACCCCACAGTGTTGCCTTGGGAGGTCTGATATTTTCAAGTCAGAGTTCTGCATAATGTTGTATTTACTGAATTTCAGTAGCACATTTGTCAGTAACTTACTGAAGACAGATGTGGCCAGCTGGATGAGGAAGTGTGCCTGTCACATTCCGTGTGTGATGTTTGCATTTGACCTATCCGTTTTCATGTGAGGTGATTTATCAAACAGCTTTGGTATTAGCTCTGTAGAACCCACTCAGCTCTAGGAAGCAGCTGAGGGATGTTAGTTTTTGGCCCAGTGCAGGAATCTGGCAGAAGAGGCCGACTGTGGGCTGCTGCTCTGCTCTGCTTAACCTAAGTTCTGGCTCCACCTTCAGGCGCTAGCTATTCTCCTAAGCTGGAAACAACAAGCTGTTCATGCAGAGATCGTGTATAGCTGGCTTTGGAAGATCATGAGACACATGGGAGAGGGAGGCAGAACTGGGGCCCAAGGCTTGTAGCTCATTTCTATCTCTTATAGCTGCTCTTGGGAGGGAACTACATTTCTTGTGAGACTGTCTATAATTTAGGTGGGCTTACCTTGTTTTAAAATGGAAGTTATAGAAGTCATACTGTGGTCTTAAAGTGGATCACAGTAAGCAACCCTCCCTCCATTAAGACAAGATCCTATCACTTCAAGCTTCCACTACTTCCTTGCCATACTAAACTGGGAATCTTTGGCACATGGGTAGTAGGGAGATACTTTCATTTTAAGATAGAGTGCCATGAAAATGTCAGAGGCGATTTGAGGGGCTGCTGCTAAGGATGAGGCTGATTACCAACAACCAGACCGAGAGGAGAAGTGTATAGCTTTCAGCTCCAGATGCCAGGGCTGGAAATTGGACCAATAAATCACACCTGCCTGGTGAAGCCTCTGTAAATCCCTATAAACAGAGGATCTCAGAATGTTTTTGATGTAGACATGTGAAAGTCCCAGGGTGTATCCCATGGGAACAGAAAGCCCTATACTGAGTCCCTTGGGCCTCACTGTATCTGCCTTATCTGGCTGTTCACCTGTGTTCTTTACTGTATCCCTTCCAATCAACTGAAAATAGTTTGTTTTTCCTTGAGTCCTGTGCACCTATCAGATTACTCAGAAACTCCCCATTGGTAGCCAAGTAATATGGCATCTGAATTGGGCATGTGTTCTTGAAGAGTATGAGGCCATAGCCAGGATCCATGCTACTCCAGACAGTATGAGGATTGCATTGGATGGGAAGTCCTAGCAGAGGTCTTCAGAGATAACAAAGCTAAAGACAGAGCTCCGTCATCCCCTTCAGGGTTCTTAGGAGCAAACTGAGAGAGATGAAGTAGGACCACAAGTTGATGATTGATTATAGTGAAAGGGGGAAACCATAGCACACGTGTATCACCTCCAGTCTAACGAGATTCAGGGTTTATGTGCTCTTGCTATATGGGAGTTTGGGGAATGTGCATAGTTTGAGAGGAAGGGAGGTGACACAAAGGAGAGGTTTGGGAAATATTCACCGGCCCAGTACATTCTGCTTGGCCACCGAATAGCAGTAGATGGTCAGTGATTTACTGTGCCATCCAGTGGCATGTGATAGTTGTCTGTGTGGTATGATGATATTCTGTGGCTTCCATTTGTCACAAGAGTGACATCCTCAAGGACGGAACCACAGGTGTTGGAGCTCAGCCAACGAGACCTTTGCAGAGACTCAACCACATGAGGAGGGGGACCAGGTGTCAGGTAGACTCGACTTACTGTCTACAGCTCCATGGTCAGGGCTTGACAGCATTGATGATGATAAGGGGAAAACACACATATCAGAGTTTTGTGGGTTAAGAAGCCCTTTAGCGTATGAGAAGCACTGGACACTGCTTTTCAGAACAGGCTCAGGAAGTGACTGGGTTTATACACTTATCCTTCATAGTTCCATTCACAGGGGTTAGGCCTAAGTTCCCACATCTCATCCAAAAACCAAACACAGGAAGACACAGATCAAGGTGTCTGTGTTCTCTGTGGCAGGCACGTTTTGCTATGGTCTTTAACATTTTCATTTGTTAATGTTCCCCCAAGGCCTCTCTGCAGCTGTCATTTTCAAGGGTACCTTCTTAGATTTCACTGGGTGCCTGTCTATCATTTATTCTCCCCAGATTTCTTGGCTAATTTTAAAATAGTGTGTGTGTGTGTGTGTGTGTGTGTGTGTATACATACACTTTTGTGTTGCCCAAGCACGCCAGAAGAGCATGTTGGTTTCCTAAGGAGCTGGAGTAACAGGTGGCTGTAATCTGTTTGATGTGTTGATGCTGGGACCTGAACTCCAGTTTTTAGAACAGCAGGAAGTCCCCTGACTATTTCTCTCCAGGCCCTCCATGCTCTTTCTGTGATGTTTCCGGTTCCTTTTCTCAGGCTGCCCCATCATTCCTCAGTGATGAGTCCCTGTTCATAATCGTGGAGTTTCAGCCCCTGTGGTAATTTCATGCATTCCAGAAATGCCAGTGATAATGTTTCAAATCTATTTCTCACTGTGAAAAGAAAGCTCCAGGTAATATTCCTTGGCACGAGCCCTGAGGTGAATGTACTCTGCTTTCATGGTTGATGCAGACAGCATCTTGCATTTAGTCTGTTAGCTCCTCTATTTTGCATCGCAAATGTCAGCTGACTCTGGTTAACCCATCACAGTGAGCCTGCCCACAGAGAGAGCCCAGTCAGTGGGTCAATTTTGCTTCCATGAAAGGGAAAGGGATTACCTTCTCAGAGGTGCAGTAACACTTCCTGGCTTGTTATCAAAGTTCTCCCTTACTCTCATTTACAAAGAAAGACTTTCTTTCTCCAGTCTCAGCTGCTTTCTTCTCTTTCTGGTGGCCTTATTTATGGGCTTGTTTGCATTATTAGTTATCATGCTCTGAAAGGGTCAGTACTTGCTTCTCTGTTCACTCTTTGGATTGAATGTCTGTTCACCACATCTCCCTTAGTCTGGTCAATAAGTGTATTAACTCTTTTTGTTCTCTCTTTGCACTTATTGTAGTTGCTCAACAGCAGAAGTGGTTCCTCAGGCTCTTGAGACCAATATGGAGCATTTTGGCTTTTTTTGCATAGATTCCTGAACTGTAAAATTGGAGTCTTGTTTCATTCTATGTGTATTATTAGTCAGAGCCCAGAGAGGTTGAACAGTAAGGCTGGGGGTAGAGGGTGGTAAGGGTGGTAGTGGTGGAGGAAGAGGAGGAGGAGGAGGAGGAGGAGGAGGCGGCGGTGGCAGAGGTGGCGGAGGTGGTGGTGGTGGTGTTGGCATTACCAGTCCACTGATAAAAATGCTAATCTCTCCCAGATCCACCTTTACAAATAGAAGTGTCAGGCCATTTTTCTGGGCTGCCTTTAGGCCAGTCAAGTTAACTCATAAAATTAATTATCACATGTCCACCCTTTGTCAACCTGACATGCATACACACACCTCCTTCAGCAGCACTTGTTTGGGTCCAGCCAGAGTTAGGTACATATAGGTGATATACCATGCAACCATGCTGCTTATAACTGAACATAGGCAGTCTCTTCCCCAAAGAGTCATAGTCCTCAAGTGATGTTGAGTCTTCTGGTGTCCCAAAACTGTCATGAGGGGAATAAGAGAGGGAAGAAAACAAAGGTGTTTACCTAATATGTTAAACAGGTTGAAGTGGAAATGAATTTTAACTTTGATACCCTCATTTCTATAATTGGTCACATGATCATAGCTATTATAACTACTCCCAAAGTCCACTCAGTGGTGAATGCAGTCACAGCTGCTCAGATCAGCAAACCCAGGACAGAAGAACAGATGTAGGATCCCGTCGCATACTTAAATTCAAACCCTAGGAAAATTTACCACATTATTTAATAAATGCACACATAGTGAAAACAATAAAGAAAAGTGAGAACAGTGTGGCCCTAAAAGCCCAAACTGAGGTCCCTGTGAGCAGAAGGTAGTCAGAATCAGAGGTGAGAAGTGTTGGCAGTGGCACTTCTGTACTTCATTCTGCCTCCATTTCATAATTCTTTATTATGAATCTTCACCTCAGTGGAGTTGGCTCTTTATCTGGAAGGTGACTCACACATTTATTCTGGAAAAGGTCTAAGCCATTCATCATATACCTAGATGGTGTTTTTTGTAGTTTCTTACTGGCTTTAATTGCAAATCCTGGCACTACTGAGAGAATCTAAGAAATCTCCTGCACTCCATTCTTCCTGGTTCCCTTGTGGAGCAGCCATCGGTTTTCACCAGTATTCTAGGCATACAACACAACTCCTTTACTTATCTGTTTATCTATGAGCACAAGGAGTCCAAAGTGGCAGGTGGCCCCTTAACTTAGAAGTATTTCCCTTGTCACCTACTCCCACACCCCTTTAAATACTTAAATCTTTGTCGATTATTCATCCACTGAAAATACCTTATTTTACTAGGAAATGAAACATTGCTACAGATAAATTCACAAAACCATATGTTGTGGAACATATATAAGGAGCTGCCTGTTGTCAACACATCAAAAATCTGCCATGATGCTGCTTCCAGAAACTTCCTGCTCACAGTGACCTCAGTTTGGGCTTTTAGGGCCACACTGTCCTCACTTTTCTATATTGTTTTCATTATGTGTGCATTTACTAAATAATGTGGTAAATTTTCTTAGGGTTTATTAAGTAATAATAATATAATTTATTAATAATAATTTATTAAGTAATGTGGTAGATTTTCCTGGGGTTTGAATTTAAGTATGTGACGGGATCCTGCGTCTGTTCTTCTGTTCTGAATTTGCTGATCTGAGTAGTTGTGATGGCGTTCACTTTGAGAGAAGTACTGTATGTAGTTTGTTTTTCCATCTGATACTTACCGACTTGGATGTTCCATGTCTGGAAAGTGTGGTTCAAAGCTCACTTGGGTAGAGGACCTTTTCTACACAGATGGTAAAATCCCTAAGTCTTAGGGAGTCTGTACCTCCAGCTTTACTGGATGATGCCAAAACACCTTTGAGAACAACTATAAAACTTCACACAGGCACATGAGGGTCCCCTTGTTCTTCATCTGAACTACACATGGACTGACAGAATTTGCATTTTTCTCATCAATCACATAATTGCTTTCCTTTGATGACTAAAGAGGGTCCTGGTTTATGGGTATCTGAGCTGACTGCTCACCTTGTTTGCTGTTGTGTTCTTAGACTATGTGCCTGTTCTAACTGTGCTGGAGCCACTTCACATGTATTTAAAATGTGTTCTTTATACAGGATGATGTTATGATGCCCCAGAGAGTAAGGATGCAATATGAAGCTGCTGTTCAGCACCCAACGAGTGTGAGTACACCTGTCCTGTGTTGTCACCCCCTTTAATGAAATGCCAGTTTGGGTTGTTTTGTTGTTTTGTTGTTGTTGTTTGTGACATTTTTTGAGGCAGGGTTCTCTGTGTAGCCTTAGCTGTCCTACAACTTGATCTGTAGATCAGGCTGGGTTCACACTCACAGAGATCTGCCTGCCTCTGCCTCCAGAATACTAGGATTAAAGCCGTAGGCCATCACCATTGGCACCAGTAATTTTTAAAAATAGAGATATTCTTTGGGATTAGAAAGAATCTGTTTACAGTCAACTAGTCAAATCAGGGGGAGATTTGTAACCGCCGTGTTGTGAGCCCTTAAGAATGGCTCCCTTTGGAGAGGAACATGCTTCTGGTTAATGGCAACAGGAGTAGGAACTGGAAATACAACTTCGCCTTGCTGCCTGAGGTGTTCTTCTGAGAGAACTTCACTAAGTGAGATTAGAACTCTTAACTTCACCAAATAATAGAATTTCTGGATAAGTTACTATGGAGTAGAATTGGAGTTTATGAAGACGATTTCAAACATAGATTTAAGCAGGGCACCAATAGACAAGTATTTAGGAAAAGATACTATTCCCCAGATATGGACATAGATCTCTTAAGAGAGTCACTCAAGGGTCTTATCAATAGCTATACATAGAACATTGATGGCTTCTAAGGTTACATTGTTTCTTTCCTTTCTTTGTTTCTTTTTGTAAACGAGATTGGAGAATACTTTCTGAGGCTTATTGGATAGGATTAAAGGCCAATAAGGAAAACCATAGGTCAGAAGAGTTGAAGCTTGCTTTACTCTATTAGGTTACAGGGCTTTAAGACATGTTTTTACTGTAAGCAAAGTTTACACGCGAGAGATTTTCAAAAAACTTGATGTTTTACATCTGGAAAAGGAGCAGGCCAAATGCAGCCCAGTCATACATGCTTAGGCCTTAAGCATGCTATCACTCTTATTTGAAATATTTCGGTAAAAAAGCAAATTGTCCCTATGTAGTCAACCTTTACAGCTGAATTTTAACAGTTATACTGGAATTCTTGACTCTCGGTTGGAGAACGACTTCAAGCAATCTCCTTCCTAGGTGAAGGGCTCCTCTCTCTTTCTGTGCCCCTGCCTTTCTGTCCTGTTACATTCATCATTTTGGAAAGCATCTGTCACTTTGAAACTGATAGAAAGGTCTCTCTCCCTCCCTCCCTCCCTCCCTCCCTCCCTCCTCCCTTCTTGCTTGCTTTATGATGCTGTGATACCCTTTTCCCGTGTAGCCATTCATCAGGACAGGTTGCTGCTTCTTACCAGGGCAATTGACTCCATGTGAGATCAAGTTAGACTACTCTGGTTCTGATGAGCAAATTATTGAAAGGAAAAAAACGCTCATCATAAAGCCACCTCCCTGAAGGATGCTTTTAGGCATTCAGTTAAACCTCCTGTGATCAGGACAAATGGTTATCCTCTAACAGGCACTGTTCTGCGAACCCCAAGTGTAGCTCACATTCTAGTCTCTTTTACAAACTTGGCACCTTTTACTTATTTCTCTCCTTCTCTTCCATTTGATTCTGAGGACGACTCCCTGGCACTGGTGTGTATAGACACAGCCCTCAGGTCCGCCTCTCCTGGAATGGGGTGTTCCCTATCCTGTTTCAAGTCAGAGGCTGAAGGCTTATGTATTCTGCGCTGGAATTGCTGATGTATAAACATGCACGGCACAGGTGCTATGGAATATACCTGTAAGACAAGAGGAAATGCCTGACTGCCCTTGAAAGGTTTCTAGGCATGGGATAGTCCCTCTCCATCCCTGTGGCAGCTCTGTGACTCTCAGGGCTGGGGGTTGTTGCAGTAGGATATGTGCCCAGATCAGTCCCTATCACTCAGACTGCCTGTCCCTCCCTGTCTTTCCAAGCCCATCCTACCCAACCTACCCTTTATCCTACTCCTGGCCCCTTTAGCCACTTCTCTTTGCATATAGGGTAGAGATGCTCAGCTTTAACATAGGAGAACCACTTCTAGTATAGAGTTTTAGGGCAGGGACACAAGCCACTCTGACCATGCAGGCAGTTGTGAGAGAATAGATGGAAATACAGACAGAATGTACATTGTCCTCTCAGGAGCAGAGGGGATCCATAGATACTATCACTGTGATTACAAAAGGTTCCAGAGGACTCAGGGTCCTAGGGTGTCTGCCAGGCTTTTGTGAGGTATGTTTTGGAAAATGAAGATCTGTAAATAGAACCAGGGAACCACAAATTTGTGTAAATATATGTTTTTAGTAACTACAGACTCTAGGAAAAAAAAATATATTTAAGTTCAAAAGCATGGACTATTCCATTTCATCCCCTTTTCTAATTGGGAAAGATGTCAGAAGGCCAACAGTGTCTGACAACATGTGCTGTCACAGAGTTTATGAGAACTCCATCTGTACCTCATAACAGTGTCCCAGGATTGTAATCACTGGATCTCACCCAGCAGTTCAGGGTTTTCTGCCTCAGCCTCCAGAGATGTTGGCAGGTCTCCTCATCATAGGGGGAACTGACTGCTTTCTGGTGTGGTCTCTTTGTCAGGAATAAGTTCCCGCAGGTAGATTTTTCTGCTGTGTATAAAGGGAATAAATAAACCCTGGGGTTTCCAAAGTCCCCTCCCAGTGGCTGACAGTGAAGTAATGTTTATAAAGTTGGACAATAAAAGATAAGCACAGCATGAGAAGTATCCTGCTCTGAATTGAGATTGCTTGGTGCCTCTGACTCTGTGGGCTGTGGTCCTCTGTTGCTCTGCCTGTCCCAACAGTCATGCCCTACTGTAATCAAGGCAAAGCTGGTCCCTGCCCCGGCTGAAAACAGGTACCTGAAGCTGGTGCCCATGTTTTCATGAAAGATGCTGTGTGTTTACCAGAAATGAGAGTCCCCAGTTTATTTTAGTATTATATACACTGGAAACTTGTAAAGAATTTTCTTAACAAGTATTGACATTTAAGAGTCATATTCTGTTCAGATATTTTAATTTCCACCCAAACTGAAACTAAACAGATTGGCTACATTAACAAACTTAACTTTGCAGAGGTGTGTGTGTGTGTGTGTGTGTGTGTGTGTGTGTGTGTGTGTGATTCATTGAAATGAACTCTGATATTTAGAGATGTTCAGAAATTTAAAACATAAAACTCATTTTTTCTAACAGTGAAATCAACCTTGATTTGCATTTTTATACTGCTCAAGATTCTAGATTATGACTTATCTTGCTCAACCTCATTGAAATCTTAGATACTCTGTCCAGTCTTCGGTAGAGAACCTTGTGCTGTATTTTCCTCCCAGCCTTAGAGTCGGGTGGAGTGCCCCTGTCCTTTCTTTTTCTCTTCCTGACTCAGCATGTCAGGACCAATTGGCAATGTAACACAAAATTAGCCTGAGAAGAAGCAGTTACTATGATTCTGGGGTTAAAATCATGGCTTACGAAGTCCCAATCTGCAGTTGCTGGTTGGTGGCTATGTTGATTATTATGTTTAGTTTGTTCAGAAGGAATGAAATGAATGTTGGCAGTATGTTCCTACCCTGTTGTTACTTCTAAGCCATTTACAAGAAAACCACGTGGGAAGGGAAGACCTCTGATGGCAATTGCTATAATGCATTCCATTGAATCACTGCAGAATTGTTGGATTTTTATGCTTTGGGCATTATTAGCAGCTCTAAATGTGATTTTATTGTTTTATTCCTGTCATCTGTCTCCTGAACCTTTGCAGCCTAAATCAGTTCTGGAACTGAGAAGTTACTGTAGGAAACCTCATGTTGGTTCTACAGGATCCTTCAATGTCCACAGGGGTCTTCCCACCAGATTCATGAGCAAAGCTGTAGGAGAAAGGAGTGGTCATTAGCACAGCTTCAAGGATAGCAAAGGTAAAGGCAGGAAAGTAATAATGTTCCACGTGTGTGGCCTGCTCCAAACAAACATGGTGGTGAGCGGCTCCCAAACACATAAACACTAGATCTCTAATAGTTGTTTTCAGAATCCTTGTACACAGAATTGTGGGTGTCTGTGGTCAGTGTCAGGAGTGTCCTGTGGGCCCCCAAAATCAAGCTCAGCTGGAGAAATAGACAAGAACATGAGTTACAAGCTCTAAGTGTAGAAGAGTTGAGGAGCCACCAATCTCTGCTCCTAGAGTCTCTCTCTACAGAGTACAATTACTCATTGTGTCACAGTTCAGGAAGGGGTTTTAGAGACAGCAGCTGTCCTGTCACTTCCCACCCTTTCAGTTCCACATCCTTGAACTCTTAATGAGTGAGACAGAGCTTCCCTACAGCTATAGTCTTACTAACCCTCATTTATCATGTGAGGTGGAAGCATCACCCCTAGATAAATGGTCTCACTGACTTTTATCTACTTGTGAGGTGAGAAGTCACCCTTAAGTAGAGTCTTACTAGTCTTTTTCTACCCTGGGATACTAGAGCTTCATCTTTACATAGAGCCTCACTGACCTTCAGGCTTTTTGTAAGGCAGGAACTGCATCCAAAGAACAGTATCACCAAACCTTCTCTGCCTAGTAATCTGAAAGCTTTACTCCTAGGTATAGTAGTGGAACGACTTAGCCCATCTAGCAAAGCAGGAACTTCATTTCTGGGTAAAGTCTCACCTACTCTTGTTACACAGTATGAGTATGGTGAGAGCCCCTAAGCAGAATTTCATTGACCTTTGTCTACCAGTGATGCAAGAATTTCAACCCAACTGCTGTTTCCTGTTCCTTGTGTGAAGCCTAAACTTCAACCCAAGCATACCATCACCAAGTGTGTTAGTTTTCCATTGCTGTGACCATGGCCTCAGCCACTTAAGGTAGAAAGAGCAAACATTGCCTTACACTTCTAGAGGGAACGTGATATGGAGGCATAGCAGCCGAGTAACAGCCATAGACCTCATGTGTACCTGGCATCCTGCTCTCTCTTGCCCTTGATGCCAGGGATTTTTTGCCTAAATCAGCCCCCAATCCATGGATTTCATACATATTTACAAAGCCTTAAAATATATTTGTTGTTTTCCACAGATCATAGGATGCCAAGTGAGGAGAGATCCCCCAGACTCTACAGAGCGATACACACGTTGGATCAACCAGTTGACATCTGATCAGCTGCTGACACAGGTAACCATCACCGAGTTTGTGACCTTTTATAGACTCAACTGCTTCCGGTTAGAGCCCCCTGGGACCATGTTCAACTTCTTGGCACATTCTGTCAGGGTGGGGTCTTTGTATCTTCACTCATCTATATGCTCTTGAATAGACAGTGTCTAGTTGGGGCATACCCATGTAGTTTTGAGCTTTCATGGGTCAGGTCAGTATTGGACATTATCTCAGGTATTGTGCTCAGAATCCAGCCCTGGCTGCCTGGAACTTGCCACATAGACCAGGCAGTCCTCAAACCACAGAGATCACCTGTCTCTGCCTTCTGAGTTCTGAGCCTGAAGATGTGTACTACCACTCCCAACATAGGAACTATAAAATAGAGGGTTCTGTGCCCGTCAGTGTTGGTTGTGTGTGAATGTATATTCGGACCTTTTCTCAGGAGTCAAATAGTCACAAAACATTTACCAGAAATGTATTGGAGGACACCTCATAAAATTGGAAGCCTAGTTAGGATGAAGGAGGATAAAAGATTCAGGTGACAGGGCTTTAGTGCAGAGTTCTAGCAGACCTTCAAAGAAGACCTAATTCCAATACTCCTCAAACTATTCCACAAAATAGAAACAGAAGGTACTCTACCCAATTCTTACTATGAAGCCACAATTACTCTGATACTTAACCGCACAAAGACCC